>NW_026516273.1:0-246446 GCF_025602895.1 Polychytrium aggregatum
AATTGGAGGGGAACTGCAAAGCTACACACAAACAAACAGAAAGGCAAAAGAACAGCCAAGTGTGCAGTCAAAGTGGGGAACAAGCAGGAGCTATCCCTAACACAAACCCGCCTCGTCTAAGGGCACATCTGGCTCCCAGATGTCTTTGACAGAGCTCCCGATCTCCACACCACCTGCGAACTTGGTCATCTGCTCGAACCATGCTGCCGACACTGATCTCTGCTCCGAGCCTTCTTCGTGCGTTTCGTCGATTTCTTCGTCTTCTCCCGTTTTCTCCGCTTCTCTTGTTCTCCCTTCTGGTCGCTCCCTCTCTTGCCAACTTCTCGTCGATGAAGTTGCCGGAGGCACCAGAATCGACGAGAGCTTTGTTGACCGCTTCTCGGTCCCCCTCATTTCCAAATCCACTCCCCTCCCTGTCCAAGGTGTCGATGGCCAGCCACTTTCTTCCGGCCCCATCACTTTTGAGACGGAACCCCTCAAGATTGTTCTTGGGGACTACACTCAACACCTTTCCTTTGATGTCATTAAGTCTCCCCACCAACCCGTTATCCTTGGCTATCCCTGGCTGCAGTCCATCGAACCCAGGTTCCACTGGGCTCGTGGACTCCTTTGCCTTCCCCGTCCTGCAAGCCACATCCTCAAGGTTGTGGATGCCTCTTCCCTCCCTTCCGTTTCTTCCGTTTCTCCTTCTCCCCTTCCTCTTGTTGGCGACACACCCAATGTTTTCCCTCGTGCCTCTACCGACACCACTGTGGTGCTCGCTTCTTCGCCTCGCACCGTTTGTACTCGCGAAGATGATCAGAATAAAGTGATCGCTCAACGTTATTCTGATTGTGTTCCGAGTGAGGTGCCCTGTTCCTGTGCTGCTAGTCCTGGTCCCTCCGGTCTCGTCTCCGTCCGTCCTGGTCTCCCCGGTCCCGTTGCTCCCAGTCCCGCTCCTGTCCGTGTCCAAGCGATCAGGTACAAGTCGTTGGAGCAGTCCGTCCTCGACACACAGTCTAGCCCCGACCCCCTGACTGTGTTCCAAGTCCTCGTCCTTCCTGCCACCGATCCGGATCCGACGCCCCTCACGACGTCGATCCCCGAGGAGTACAAGTCGTTTGGCTCTGTCTTCTCGAAGCAGGAAGCCGACTCGTTGCCCCCGCACCGGACGTACGACTGCCCGATCGACCTGGAGCCCGGCAAGACCCCCAAGTTCGGACCGCTCTACTCCCTGTCAGAGCCCGAACTCAAGGCCCTTCGTGAATACCTCGACGACAACCTCGTCAAAGGGTTTATCCGTCCTTCGTCCTCTCCCGCCGGCTCCCCGTGTAACGTCCACTACTGGGACGTTGGGGCAAGACGGGGAGGGAGGGGGTACAAGACAAGACAGGACGGGGCAGAACAGGGCGGTGCTAGGCTACTCTAGCGGACGGGTGAGCTCGGGGAGCACTTACGTTTATTCACGATAAAACCGAACTCCAGACAAACGGGGGGAACGGGGGCAACCCGCAGGTATACCCTGCGGTGGCCTGCCTGCGGTGCGTGAAAACGCAAAGCGCAGCACAGGTCACGACCCACTGCGCCGCGCAGTACGCGCAGTACGCGCAGCACAGCGTCGGAGATACCATCTCCTACACTCCCACACTTAAGAAGGCTTCCTGCGAGGAGCCCTGCGTGTGCTCTTTATTTGGGGCTCCTCGAGGTGTTTACCGTATTTACTCAGCTCCTCGGGTGCATGGGACAAGTCCTCCAGTGTTTGCCATGTGTTGCCCGAGTGTGGGTAACCAACCCACTTGACATAAAACCGAAGTGACCCATCAGCCACTTTCTTGTGCCTCACGATCCTTTCGACTTCATATTCTTGAGTATAGTATTGTCCGAGGTCGTCTTCCAGTGGTGCGTCGTCCGGGACACCTTCGTCGGCGTCGGGGAACTGTGCTGGACTGCGGGTCGTGTGGCGACGCAGCTTGGACACATGGAAGACAGGATGGAGCTTGCTTCCAGGTGGCAAGTCCAACAGGTAGTTGAGGGGACTGGGTCGGGCCGCTATCTTGAACGGTCCTCGGTACTTGGGCAACAACTTCTTTGACTGGGCTTCGGGGACCTTGATGTTGTCGGCGTCCAGGTAGACAAGGTCTCCAACTTCAAAGGAGACATCCTGGTGTCGGCGGTCGTAGTACTTCGCCATCACTTGTTGCGCATCCGTGAGCGCGTCGGCGATCATCTTGTGTCGGACTTGATGATCTTTGACAAAGGCACTTGGTTTGGGAGGCAATCCAGCCGTGGACTCGGTCAGTGTCAAGGAGGTGGGAACATCAGGCTGGAATCCGTAGAGCGCCTCAAAGGGGCTCAAGCCAGTTGTGCTCGACTTGGCGGTGTTGTATGCAAACTCTGCATGACTCAGCTGTATGTCCCAGTCGTCTTGGCTGGTCGAGGCGTATGTCCTCAGGTATTGCTCGAGGGTGCGGATCGTCCGCTCGGACTGTCCATCCGTTTGTTGGTGGTGCGAGGTTGACATGTTCAGCTTGGTGCCGAGATGGTCGAACAGACTTGTCCAAAACAAGGAGGTGAATCGGGGGTCTCGATCACTGACGATGGACTTTGGGAGGCCGTGGTGCTTGAACACATGCTTGAAGAACAGCAGTGCAAGGTCAGGCGCGGAGCATGTCGTCTGGCACGGCACAAAGTGTGCCATCTTGCTGAACCTGTCGACAAAGACAGCGATTGCATCGTGGTCCAACTTGGTCGTCGGTAGATGCGTGATGAGATCCATGGACATGCTGGTCCAGGGGCGGTCGGGAACAGGCAGGGGTTGCAGCAATCCTTGCTCTCGGGTCGTGCGTGACTTGACCATCTTGCAGGTATGGCAGGACTCGATGTACTTCTCGACGGTGCGCTTCATTCCAGGCCAGTATGCGACTTTGGCCAGTCGGTCGTATGTCTTCTCGACTCCAAAGTGTCCAGCGAGGGGCGAGTCGTGGACCTCTTGGAGCAACTTGGTCTTCAACGACGGAATGTCCGGCACACAGACACGGCTGTCCTTCTTCAGGAGGAGCAGGCCATCACGCACTGTGTACTCGGATGATTCGTCGTCCTTGGGGAGCTTAGACACCTTTCGGAACAGTTCTCCGAACTGTTTGTCGTTGGCGATGTTGTCTCGGACAACATCCAGCATCGTGTTGTCGACACTGACAGTCGACTCGTACAGTGACGCCAATTGGTAGTCGGGGCGTCGGGACAGTGCGTCAGGCACCACATTGAGTTTGCCTTTCTGGTATACAACCTCGTAGTTGTACTCGGCGAGGAACTCCATCCATCGCGCTTGGCGTCGGCTCAGGTTCTTCTTGGTGTCGAGGTAACGCAGTGACTGGTGGTCCGTCACAATCTTGAAGGGCTTGGCGGTACCGTGGAGGTACACTCGGAACTTCTGCAGCGCGTAGATGATCGCAAGCTGCTCCTTCTCGTGCACGGGATAGTTGATCTCGTGTTGGGACAGTTTGCGCGACTCGAAGGCAACGGGCCTTCCCTCCTGCATCAAAACAGCTCCCACCGCAAAGTCGGAGGCGTCGGTGTGCACGGAGACATCCGTGTTCGGGTCGAACACAGCGAGGACAGGAGCGTTCGTCAAGGCGTGCTTGAGGGTCTCGAACGCTTGGCGTTGTGGGTGGTCCCACACGAAGGGGCACTCTTTGCGGAGTAGGTCTGTGAGTGGACCGGCAGTGCGCGCCAGATCGGGGATGAATCGGCGGTAGTAGTTGACGAGACCGAGAAACGACTGCACGTCAGAGACGCATGCGAGCGGCGGCCACTCGACCACAGACTTGACCTTGGCGGGGTCGACTTCGATTCCTCTTCCTGAGACAACGTGTCCCAGGAACGGGACTTGATTCTTGAAGAACTCACACTTGGACAGTTTGGCATACAACTTGTGCTCGCGTAGCTTGGCCAGCACGCGGGCGACATGACCTTCATGGGTCGCTTCATCCTTGCTGTACACAAGGATATCATCCAGGTACACGATGACAGAGTTGTCGAGCTCTTGGCGGAACACATCGTTCATCAGCTGCATGAACGTGGCAGGTGCGTTCGTCAATCCGAACGGCAGCACTAGGAACTCGTACAGTCCGTAGCGAGTCCTGAAGGCGGTCTTGTGGACATCATCCTCGTGGATGCGGATCTGATGGTAGCCTGAGCGGAGGTCTATCTTGCTAAAGACCTTTGCTCCACTCAGACGATCCATCAACTCGTCGATCCTGGGCAACGGGTAGGTGTTCTTGATGGTCTGTTTGTTTAGTGCGCGATAGTCGACGCACATCCTGAGATCACCTTCTTTCTTCTTGACAAAGAGCACTGGTGCACCATACGGTGACTGGCTCGGGCGGATGAACCCATGGGCGAGGAGGTCATCCAACTGGCGCTTGAGTTCGTCCATCTCCGTCAGCGACAGTTGGTACGTCGGTCTTGACGGAGGCGACGAGCCTGGTTCGATGTCGATGCGATGATCGACGGTGCGTTGGGGTGGCAGGCATTGTGGCAACTGGTCGGGGAATACGTCCTTGTACTCGTCGAGCAGCTTGGTCACCACAGGCGGGGGACCGGGACCGGCTTGGTCGGTGTCGTCGACCTCACGCACGACACAGAGGAACGACGTGTCCTTCTTGATCAGCCTCTTGAATTGCATGGCTGAGAGGAGAGGTGGCATGTTGGGTGAGGCCATGCCCTGCAGGACAATGTCAGGGCCAACACGGACAGTGCGGCCTTTCCAGTCGACGACTGGAGTCGGCTCGGCACGAGCAAGCCAGCTCATGCCGAGGATGGCATCGAACTTGGTGTCGATCACTTGGAACAACAGGACAGGATGGTACTTGGGATGGAGGGCCACTCGCAGGACCACTTGGTGTGTGCACTGCTGCACACGATCGTCTGCAAGCGCCACACTCATCGGCGACTTCTTCTTGGTTGCATGTATGTTGAGCTCCTGGAGCAAGCGTCTGCTGACAAAGTTGCAGCTTGCTCCAGAGTCCACCATCATTCGGACGGTGTGACCTTGGACGGTGGCAGGGAGGTACAGCAGGGACTCTTCATGGTCCTCCTGCACAGCCTCCTGCACCATGACTTGACTTGGGGGAACGGGCGACACTTGGTCTTGGTTGGCTTCATCACGGCCACTCGGACATTTTGGATAGGGTTCGGCCATTGCGGGGGCCTGCGGCGTCAGCACGCCATTGCACACGACGTCCACGGCTTGCGGACACATGTCGGAAGCATCCGACACACACGACTTGACAGGGGTGAGGGCACAGGCGGTCCTGTCCCTCAAGGGTTCTTGATTTTCTTTTTTGTTTTGGTTTTCAATTTTGGTTTTCTCTTCACGTTCGTGGAGAGGCAGGCGGCTTGCGCCACCATGCACCTCTCGCACGACGCACAACACTTGGTTTGTTTCTCCTTCGGGGGAGGGGGCGAGGTGAACTTCCTCTGGAGACGCGTGGACTGCATTGAGCAATCCACGGCGTTGGTCTCCTACTAGGGCTCCAGAGCCACCTAGTAGGGTCGGCCGTTTCCCGACTTCATGGGGCACTCCTTGGCCTGGTGTCCCGGTCGGTGACAGAAGAAGCAGGAACCATGGCGGAGGTCCTCCTGCTTCTGTCTGTCCTTGGGGGAGACAGTGGCAGCTTGCTGGAACCGGGAGCGGGGAGGGCCACGAGCCTCCATGGCGTTGACGTCAACGTCCATGGGCTCAGGCATGGGTCTTGCGGGCGGGGCCGGGCGAGGCGGACGGGCTGGGACGTGATGAGACCGATGGCCGCCTGCCAGCTGCGGGTAGAACTGGCGGCCATGGTACTGGACGTTGTCGAGGTTCTCGGCAACGTCCATCATCACGTCCAGGGACTTGCGGGCATCAGGGTTGCTGGCGATGTACTCTCTGATCTTGGGCTTGAGGCCCTTCTGGAAGAGGTACATCGCATCAGCAGAGCCCAGCTCCTCAATCTGGGAGGAGAGGTCTTCAAACTCCTCGATGTAGCGGGTCACAGAACCACGCTGCACGAGAGAGTATAGCTTGTCACGGGCAATGAGTTCAGCATTGGGGCTGCCGAAGCGGCGACGGAGGCGGTCCTTGAAGTCGTCAAACACACCTTCGCTCTGCTCGTCGAACCCTTGGCGGCGGTACCAACGGTACGCCTGGTCCTTTAAGCAGAGCTTGGCGGCGACGATGTGGTGGGTGGGGGCGACTTGGGCAGCATCGAGGTAGTCCTCGAGTTGCTGCAGCCAGTCCTCCACCGAGGAGGAGCGGCTCTTCCCAGTAAACACTGGGGCACGGAAGGTCTTGAGGAAGGCTTCCGGAAGTGGGCGGGGGTTGCTCATGGCAGGGGCAGGCTCCAGGGACAGAGAGGAGAGTCGGTCGGCAAGAGAGGCGGGATCCAGCTTGAGGATCTAGAAAGAGGACAAACAGGACGAAAACAAGACGAGGATTTCCGATGCTACCATGTAACGTCCACTACTGGGACGTTGGGGCAAGACGGGGAGGGAGGGGGTACAAGACAAGACAGGACGGGGCAGAACAGGGCGGTGCTAGGCTACTCTAGCGGACGGGTGAGCTCGGGGAGCACTTACGTTTATTCACGATAAAACCGAACTCCAGACAAACGGGGGGAACGGGGGCAACCCGCAGGTATACCCTGCGGTGGCCTGCCTGCGGTGCGTGAAAACGCAAAGCGCAGCACAGGTCACGACCCACTGCGCCGCGCAGTACGCGCAGTACGCGCAGCACAGCGTCGGAGATACCATCTCCTACACCCCGATCCTTTTCGTCAAGAAGAAGGACGGCTCTCTGCGTCTCTGCGTGGACTATCGCGCATTGAACACGATCACGGTCAAGAATCGTTATCCCTTACCGTTGATCAACGAGATGCTGGATCGAGTCCGGGACGCGAAGGTGTTCACGAAGCTGGACCTCCGCGGGGCCTACAACCTGCTGCGTATCCGCGCAGGCGACGAGTGGAAGACGGCCTTTCGCACTCGTTACGGCCAGTTCGAGTACTTGGTGATGCCCTTCGGACTCACCAATGCTCCGGCCACCTTCCAGCACTTCATCAACGATGTCCTTCGTGATGAACTGGACAACTTTGCGATTGCCTACCTTGACGACATCTTGATTTACAGCGCTGACCCCACTCAGCATGCAAATCACGTCAAGCAGGTCCTGGCCAAGCTCCAGGCTGCAAAGTTGTACTGCAAGCTGGAGAAGTGCGAGTTCTCCAAGGACAAGGTCTCGTTCCTCGGCTACGTCATCTCGCCCAAGGGTATCGAGATGGAACGAGCAAAGCTCTCCGCCATTGTCGACTGGCCCGTCCCCCGCAATGTCTCCGACCTTCGCTCCTTCATTGGGTTCTCGAACTTTTACCGTCGCTTCATTGACGGATATGCCAAGATCGCCGGTCCGCTCACGCTCCTGTTCAAGAAGTCCCAGGTCTTCCGCTGGTCTCCCGACGCCCACAAGGCTTTCCAGTCCCTCAAGGAAGCCTTCGTCTCCGAGCCCGTCCTTGCGCACCCCGACCCATCCAAGCCCTTTGTCGTGGAGTCTGATGCCTCAGACTTTGCGATCGGATGCGTCCTGTCCCAGCGCGGCTCCGATGGCCACCTGCACCCGTGCTCCTTCCACTCCCGCACGCTCATGGATGCTGAACGCAACTACAGCATCTATGAGAAGGAGCTCTTGGCCATCAAGGAGGCTTTCGAGGTCTGGCGACACTACCTCGAAGGTGCCCAACACCCAGTCCAAGTTCTTACTGACCACAAGAACTTGGAATACCTGGCGTCGGCCCGCATCCTCAACCAGCGACACGCCCGGTGGTCGCAGTTCCTGTCTCGGTTCGACCTCCGGATCCAGTACCTCCCCGGTCCAAAGAACGGCAAGGCCGACGCTCTCTCCCGCCGCCCGGACTATGTCCCTCCGTCCGCACCTGTGTCCAAGGAGCCTCCCCCGTTGCTGCCACCTTCGTCGTTCGCCTGTGCCGTCCGTCGCTCCTCGGATGCAAGTTCCACTCGCCCTGTGGACTTGCTCAAGCTCATTGCCGAGGAGCAACCCAAGGACCCGTCCCTGGACCAGCTCCGCAACGATCCCAAGTATGTCCTGAAGGATGGTCTCCTCACCTTCATGGACAAGATCGTTGTGCCAGAGTCGTGTCGAGTCCCCGTCCTCAAGTCATGCCACGATCCTGTCGCTGTTGGACACCCTGGCATTCGGCGGACTCGAGCACTGATCTCGAGGCAGTTCTGGTGGCCATCAATCCGCAAGGATGTCCAGGCTTATGTCTCGACGTGCGACACTTGTGCACGCTCGAAAGTCCCTCGACATAAGCCGTTTGGATACTTGCAACCGCTCCCGACGGCATCGCGACCCTGGTCTCTGGTGACGATGGACTTTATCACCGACCTCCCCGAGTCCAACGGCAAGACTTGCATCTTTGTCGTCGTCGATAGCCTGACCAAGATGGCCCACTTCCTTCCCTGTCGGTCCCTCCCAAGTGCCGAGGAAACAGCGTCGCTGTTCCTCGACAGCATCTTCCGTCTCCACGGTCTCCCGGACAACATCGTCTCGGACCGTGGAAGCCAGTTCACCTCGCGGTTCTGGCAGGCCCTGTGCTCGGAACTCGGCATCAAGACCAGTCTGTCCACGGCGTTTCATCCCCAAACCGATGGACAGACTGAGCGGGTCAACCAAGTCATCAACCAGCATCTCCGCTGCTACACCTCGTACCAGCAGGATGACTGGGCGATGTTACTTCCGCTCGCCGAGTTCTCATACAACAACCTCGAGCATACCTCGACCAAGGCCTCCCCGTTCCTGGCGACTTACGGCTTCAACCCTCGATTCGAGTCTCCGGTCCTTCCTTCCAGTCTCGATGTCCCCTCCGCGACCGACCGAGTCGAACACCTTCAGCACAACTTGGCGTTGCTGAAGGAGAACCTCGAGAAGGCCAAGGCGGACTACAAGCGCTTTGCGGATGCCCTGTTAGGGATAGCTCCTGCTTGTTCTCCACTTTGACTGCACACTTGGCTATTCTTTTGCCTTTCTGTTTGTTTGTGTGTAGCCTTGCAGTTCCCCTCCGATTTTCCGCCTTTTGCCTGTCTTTTCCGCTCCTTCCGCACTTCCGTTTTCCCGCGCTGCTCCGCTTCCTTTGTCTTCTTCGCACGCGCCGGTTTGTTTGTGCACGCGCCTTGCTGCGATTGGTTGCAATTCGGCTGCCGGTCATGTGTCCCCCCACCGGTGACTCATGACCTGCCTGACCGCCCCGATCTCTTGTTCATCTCGCATGCATTTGCCCCAACCTTATACTTGACCAATCCGCTTCTTGGACGTTGAGTCACATTGCTTCGCCTTTGCACGTTTCTCCTGCCAGGTGCTTCGCTTTTGCTTGCGCCTCTCTCGCTTTGGTTCTCTGCCTGTCTCGGTGGTCCTTCTCGGCCCTCGTTCGTGCATCGCCCCCTTCGCCCTGCTCGATCGCCCACTTTTCCCTCCCTTGGCCGCCCTTCGCTGCCAAGTCCGGACTTGTCTATAAATAGCCTGACCCCCGCGATGTGTAGTCGAACCTTAGCGTTCAAAATAGGACTAAATAAAGTGCCTTCTACTTTATTCTCTGAGTGTTCCTCACGTCTCATTTCGAGACAAGTCTTATCTTGAACGGATCTTTGCTTCCCTCGCTCCCTCTCCGAGTCCACTTCGGACTCTACCCTTGCTTTCCCTGAGCTCACTTCGAGCTCACTTCTTCTTTTGCCGTTGAGTCCCCTTTGGACTCTAACATCATTTTGAACGCTCCCTCTTGGCTTCCCGGCCTTTCTTCTTCTTTCGCCTCTCTTTCCCTCGTCGATCCGATGGCTGAGCCTGCTGCACCCCCTGCAGACTTGAATGCGTATCTGGCGCGCATGGAGGAGCGTATGAACGCCCTCATGACCCAGAACGCTGCTCTCCATTGTCAGATCCAAGATCTGCAAGCTCCCGCCGCCGCTCCCCGCCAGGTCTACCAGGTGAACAAGCCCAAGGAGTTCCTAGGTTCCCGCGACGAGACGACGGCCTTCCTCGCCCAGTGCCACCTCGTTTTCCTCGCCGATCCCGCCTTCTTCGCGCCCGAGCGCCAGAAGGTCCTTTATGCCACCTCCTTCCTCCGCGGTGAGGCTTTCAAGTGGTACGAAGCAGCCTTCTACATGGCCAACCGCTTCCCTGCCTCCTTCGCCGACTTCGAAGTTGCCCTCAAGTCGACCTTCGGTGAGGACACGGCCTCCTCGCAAGATAAGGCCCTCAACGACCTCAAGCGCTTGGTTCAACTTAAGTCCTGCCAAGCCTTCGCCACCCGGTTTGTCCAGCTCGCCGCCCGAGTCCAGACCGATGAACCCACCAAGATGCACTTCTTCAAGGAGGGTTTGAAGTCTGAGGTCAAGTTCCACCTCATCGGTCTCCGCCCCGCTCCCGCTTCCTTGCCTGAGTTGATCAAGGCAGCGGTCGAGTACGACGATGCCCTTCATCGTCTCAAGGTCTCCTCCCGTTCCCAACCTCCTCCTCCTTCTTCTCGCTCTGCTCCCCATCACCACCATTCTCCCGCGCATGTTTCTTCTTCCTCCGCTTCTGCCCCCACTCCCATGGACCTTGACTCTGTCTCGGTCCGCCCTGCTAAGCTCTCCGACGTCGAGAAAAAGCGACGTCGTGAGCAGGGTCTCTGCTTGTACTGCGGGGAAAAGTCTTGTCCCGGCAGTCGCGATGTTCAGCAGTGCCCGGTTCTGGTCAAACGGAACTCGGGAAATGCCCACAGCCGAGCAGCACCTCGCAAGTAAGCGAGGTGGTCTGTTCGGCGATACGAACATCTTCCCCCTCTGACTCGTCACTATCGGACGATAAGCTTCTTCTTCCGGCCACTCTTATCGTCATGAGTCTTTCTGGCCCGGTCTCCATCTCCCTTTCTGTCTTTATTGATGATGGATGCACCGCTCTTGCCCTCATTGATCCTGCCTTTGCGGATCTCCATAAACTCTCTCTTATCCCTCTTTCTACTCCTTACTCCGTTTCCCTTGCTGATGGCTCTTCGGCCGGTTTCATTCGTTTCCAAACCGTGCCTTTGACTCTGACCATTGGTTCCCACACCGAGTCGATTTCTTTTCTTGTGACTCGACTCTCCACCACTCCCATCACTCTTGGTCTTCCCTGGATGCGCTTGCATAATCCAGTTGTCAATTGGAAGTCCCTCTCCCTTTCATTCTCCGATCCCTCTTGCCTTGCCGATGGACACATCCTCGCGGATGTCTCTGCTTCTTCCTTGGACACTTCGTCCACTTCCGGCTCCTCGCCTCCCCCTTCGGGCACTTCGCCTTTGACTCCTCCCTCCGGTCCATCCCTTACACCGGTTCCCTCCTTTGGCACTTCGCCTTCCCTTTCTTCCCGCCTTGACTCTGCTTCGCTTTCTGAAGAGCCAACGGCCTCATCTTCACCCGACATTGAGCTCGTTAATGCGGCGAGTCTTCTCCGTCTTGCACGGGAAGACAAGCTCGACATTTTCGCTGCCCAAATGGATATCCGTCCTCCTTCGCCGGAGACGTATCCTACGGTGTCGATAAGGTCCGTGCTCACGACGAAGGTGTATGCCGAGTCTGGCACCCCCGTTGACTCTCGAGGTGTCCCACTCAAATACAATGAGTTTGGCGACGTTTTCAGCCTCAAGTCTGACCCTCCTTCTTCCTTGCCTCCTCATCGTCCGTATGACTTGTCTATTGAGTTTGTACGGACCGAGGATGGAAAGGAACCTCGTTTGCCAAAGCCGGGGAAAGTCTATCCTTTGTCCCCGGCCGAGGAATCTGCTCTTTCGGAGTATCTGACCAACGCCCTCGCACGTGGTTGGATCTCCAAATCCTCTTCTCCCGTTGGTGCTCCCTGCTTCTTCGTGAAGAAGCCCAATGGTGGTCTTCGCCTTTGCGTCGACTACCGGGGCCTCAATGCCATCACGAAGAAGAACCGTTACCCACTTCCCCTCTTCCAGGATCTTCTGGATAAACTTTCTTCTGCCCGCGTCTTCTCACACCTCGACCTTCCTGATGCTTACCACTTGGTTCGTGTCAAGAAGGGCGATGAGTGGAAGACTGCTTTTGTTTGCAAATCTGGCTCATTTGAGTACAATGTTATCCCCTTTGGTCTTTCGAATGCCCCCGCTGCTTTCCAGTTTTTTATGAACGACATCTTCTCGGACCTCCTTGGTGTCTGTGTTGTCATTTATCTTGACGACATCCTGATCTTCTCAAAAGATCCCCAGGAGCATGAGGAGCATGTTAAGCTTGTTCTTTCTCGCCTTCGTGAACACTCCCTTAAGGTCAATCCGGCCAAGTGTTCTTTTGACCTTTCTGAAGTTGATTTTCTCGGCATGATCATTTCTGCCGATGGCATCAAAATGGACCCTGCCAAGGTCGAGGCCGTTTCTCTTTGGCCTGTTCCCTCTTCTGCTCGCGACATCCAAGTTTTTATTGGTTTCGCAAACTTTTACCGCCGCTTCGTCAAGGACTTTTCTGCACTTGCTCGTCCTTTGACTTCACTCACCACCAAATCCTCCACCTTCTCTTGGTCTCCCGAGGCCCAAGAGGCTTTTGATTCTCTTAAACGTTCTTTCACTTCCGCACCTATTCTTCGCTATTTTGATTTCTCCAAACCCGCTGTCATCGAGCCCGATGCTTCTGACTTTGCTTTGGGTGCCGTCCTTTCCCAGTTTGACCCTGACGGCGCTCTTCACCCCGTTGCTTTTCACTCTCGGCAATTCCGTCCTGCCGAGGTGAATTATGACACCCACGACAAAGAGCTCCTTGCCATTGTCGACTCCTTTACTGCCTGGCGTCATTACTTGATGGCTGCCGACCCCGATCATCCCACTCTTGTTTTCTCCGATCATCAGAACCTTACCCGGTTCACTTCCGCTTCCCAACTTTCTCGCCGCCAGTTCCGGTGGGCCCAATTCCTTTCTGACTTTGCCTTTCGCATTTACCACCGCCCTGGTCGCCTCAACACCAAAGCCGATGCTCTCAGTCGCCGTTCTGACTTTGAGATAAAGCCTGGTGACTCCCTCCACTCCACCAACTTCCTTCAGCTGTTCGAGTCTATTTCTCTCGACAGCATCACTGTTATCGGCTCGAATCCCGACTTTCTTTCCGAGATTCGAGCTGCCACCCTTTCTTGTTCCCTCCTTTCTGACTTTAACGCCAAACGTCTTGATGGCGATTACTCCTTCCGTGACGGTCTCCTTTACTTTAAAGACCTGATCGTTGTCCCTTCCCCCGAGCTCCAGCTCAAAGTGTTTGAGCAACGTCACTGCTCCGCTGCCGCTGGTCACTTTGGTCTTGCCAAGACCGTTGAGCTCGTCTCCCGGGACTTTCACTGGCCCCGGCTTCGTAAGTCTGTGCGTCGCTTCATTGCTAATTGTGAAGCGTGCCAGCGAGCCAAGCCGTCCCGTCACTCCCCTTATGGTTTACTTCATCCTCTCCCCGTTCCTTCCGAACGTTGGTGGGACCTGTCGATGGACTTCATCACGGATCTCCCACCTTCGAACGGTTTTGACTCGATCTTCGTGGTTAAGGACCGCCTGTCCAAACAAGCACACTTTGTGCCCACCACGAAGACGGTTACAGGCGAGCAAACCGCCGAACTCTTCCTCTCCCACATCTTCCGCTTGCATGGTTGTCCCCGGTCTATTGTTTCGGACCGAGGAACTCAGTTTACTTCGGCCTTCTGGAGGCGCTTCAATGAGCTTCTGAAGACGAAGATTTCCCTTTCTTCTGCCTTCCACCCCGAGACCGACGGTTCGACCGAGGTTCTCAACCAGGTCATCGAGCAGTATTTGCGTATCCATTGCAATTACCTGCAAGACGACTGGACCCTTCACCTTCCCCTTGCCGAGTTCACTTACAACAACTCGGAAAACACCTCCACTGGCATGACTCCCTTCTTTGCAGTCCATGGCCATCACCCCATTTTCGATCCCTCTATCATTCGTGATCCCTCTGTTGTGCCCTCTGCCGAAGAACGTGTCGACCGACTTCAGACCGTTCTCGAGGATCTCAAGGCCAACCTCCGGGTTGCCCAAGAGTCCTACACTGTGCAGGCCAACAAATCCCGTCTCCCCACTCCCGACATCTCCGTTGGCGACCTCGTTTTTCTGGATCGTCGCCACATTCGCACCCTTCGTCCCTCCAACAAGCTTGACCAGAAAAAGCTTGGCCCCTTTAAAGTTCTTCGCCGCATCAACCCCGTTGCCTTTGAGCTTAAACTCCCTTCCACACTTAAAGTTCACCCCGTTTTCCATGTATCCCTCCTTGAACCCCGAACGAAGGACATTGTTCCCGAGTTCACCCAACCAGAACCACCTCCCATTCTTGTTAACTCCCAGGAAGAGTTTGAGGTCGAGACTGTTCTCGATTCTCGGCTCTTCCGTGGTCGCTTACAGTACTTGGTTCAGTGGAAGGGCTATTCCGAGACTGACCGGTCTTGGGAGCCCGCTGCCAATGTTTCCCACGCCACTGATCTTGTTGCTGACTTCCACCTTCGCTATCCCTCAAAGCCGAAGGCGACGTCCGGAGTTCGTCGCTAAGGAAGGGGATGATGTTAGGGATAGCTCCTGCTTGTTCTCCACTTTGACTGCACACTTGGCTATTCTTTTGCCTTTCTGTTTGTTTGTGTGTAGCCTTGCAGTTCCCCTCCGATTTTCCGCCTTTTGCCTGTCTTTTCCGCTCCTTCCGCACTTCCGTTTTCCCGCGCTGCTCCGCTTCCTTTGTCTTCTTCGCACGCGCCGGTTTGTTTGTGCACGCGCCTTGCTGCGATTGGTTGCAATTCGGCTGCCGGTCATGTGTCCCCCCACCGGTGACTCATGACCTGCCTGACCGCCCCGATCTCTTGTTCATCTCGCATGCATTTGCCCCAACCTTATACTTGACCAATCCGCTTCTTGGACGTTGAGTCACATTGCTTCGCCTTTGCACGTTTCTCCTGCCAGGTGCTTCGCTTTTGCTTGCGCCTCTCTCGCTTTGGTTCTCTGCCTGTCTCGGTGGTCCTTCTCGGCCCTCGTTCGTGCATCGCCCCCTTCGCCCTGCTCGATCGCCCACTTTTCCCTCCCTTGGCCGCCCTTCGCTGCCAAGTCCGGACTTGTCTATAAATAGCCTGACCCCCGCGATGTGTAGTCGAACCTTAGCGTTCAAAATAGGACTAAATAAAGTGCCTTCTACTTTATTCTCTGAGTGTTCCTCACGTCTCATTTCGAGACAAGTCTTATCTTGAACGGATCTTTGCTTCCCTCGCTCCCTCTCCGAGTCCACTTCGGACTCTACCCTTGCTTTCCCTGAGCTCACTTCGAGCTCACTTCTTCTTTTGCCGTTGAGTCCCCTTTGGACTCTAACATGCCCACAAGTCCGACGCTCCCAAGTTCGCTCCTGGCGATCAAGTCTGGGTCCTAACACGCAACATCAAGACCACCCGTCCAAGCAAGAAGTTGGACTACCAGCGCATTGGACCCTACAAAATCGTCGAAGCCATCGGTTCCCTCGCCTTCCGCCTCGACCTTCCAAAGGATCTCAAGATCCATCCGGTGTTCCATGTCTCCCTCCTCGAGCCCCACAAGTCGAACACCCTCCCCGGCCGCATCCAAGACCCTCCTCCGCCAGTCCGCGTCGACGACCACTTGGAGTATGAAGTTCAGGAGATCCTCGACTCCAAGCTGGTCCGCGGTAAGTTGAGCTATTTCGTTGATTGGAAGGGCTACTCGACTGATCATCGCAGCTGGGAGCCCGCCAACTACGTTAACGCTCCCGACAAGATAGCCGACTTCCACCGCCGGTACCCCGACAAGCCTGGACTTATTGTTCGTAGGAGTGGCCGTAGTTTGGGGAGGGGATGATGTGATGATCATGCACGTTGGGAACACGTGTGGACTGCTGCGCGTGATGCACCATGAGTCATGTTTGTTTGTCTTGGCGTGTATTCCCTGATTGGCTGGCGCCGATGACTCTTACTTCGCCTCCGACTGCGCTGTGCTTCGCCCCTCTCGCTGGATGCTCCGCCTCCCTCGCACCCCCATCTCGTCCCTCGTTTGTCGCTCCACCCTTCTCGCCCACTTTCGCCCTTCGGTTTCCCTCTTGGCTATAAAGCCCCTCCTTTCTTGCACCCATTTTGTATCTTCAGTTCGAACAACACTTGTTGTTATTGATAAGTCGTAATATAGCTTATCGTTGTTCGCCAAGCACCTGGTCGTCCAGTGTCGTTGCTTGTCGTGGTCCTCACATTGATGCCCTTTGGGCTCACCAACGCGCCAGCGACGTTCCAGCACTTCATCAGCGACGTCCTGCGCACCGAGTTGGACCAGTTCGCAATTGCGTATCTTGACGATATCTTGATCTACAGTGCTGATCCGTCGCAGCATGTAGAGCACGTCAAGCAGGTCCTCTCGAAGCTCCGAGCTGCAAAGCTGTATTGCAAGCTGGAGAAGTGCGAGTTCTCCAAAACCTCGGTCTCGTTCCTTGGTTTCATGGTCTCGCCCGAGGGCATCGGTATGGAGCGATCCAAGCTCTCTGCGATCTTGGATTGGCCCATACCGCGCAACATCTCGGATCTTCGATCCTTTGTCGGGTTTGCGAACTTCTATCGACGCTTCATCGATGGATACGCAAAGATCGCGGGGCCCATGACTCGGCTCTTCCGGAAGACGCATGGCTTCCAGTGGTCCCGCGAAGCCGATAAAGCATTCAGATCCTTGAAGGATGCCTTCGTTTCGGAGCCCGTTCTGGTGCATCCGGACCCATCCAAGCCGTTCGTCGTAGAGTCAGATGCGTCGGACTTTGCGCTTGGATGCGTGCTCTCCCAGCGGGGTGCTGATGATCGCCTTCATCCTTGCTCGTTCCATTCGCGGACACTCTCGAATGCTGAACGTAACTACAGCATATACGAGAAAGAGCTGTTGGCGATCAAGGAGGCTTTCGAGGCGTGGCGACACTACCTCGAAGGCGCCCAGCATCCCGTTGCCGTTCTGACCGATCACAAGAACTTGGAGTACCTGGCGACGGCTCGCATTGTAACGTCCACTACTGGGACGTTGGGGCAAGACGGGGAGGGAGGGGGTACAAGACAAGACAGGACGGGGCAGAACAGGGCGGTGCTAGGCTACTCTAGCGGACGGGTGAGCTCGGGGAGCACTTACGTTTATTCACGATAAAACCGAACTCCAGACAAACGGGGGGAACGGGGGCAACCCGCAGGTATACCCTGCGGTGGCCTGCCTGCGGTGCGTGAAAACGCAAAGCGCAGCACAGGTCACGACCCACTGCGCCGCGCAGTACGCGCAGTACGCGCAGCACAGCGTCGGAGATACCATCTCCTACACTCCCACACTTAAGAAGGCTTCCTGCGAGGAGCCCTGCGTGTGCTCTTTATTTGGGGCTCCTCGAGGTGTTTACCGTATTTACTCAGCTCCTCGGGTGCATGGGACAAGTCCTCCAGTGTTTGCCATGTGTTGCCCGAGTGTGGGTAACCAACCCACTTGACATAAAACCGAAGTGACCCATCAGCCACTTTCTTGTGCCTCACGATCCTTTCGACTTCATATTCTTGAGTATAGTATTGTCCGAGGTCGTCTTCCAGTGGTGCGTCGTCCGGGACACCTTCGTCGGCGTCGGGGAACTGTGCTGGACTGCGGGTCGTGTGGCGACGCAGCTTGGACACATGGAAGACAGGATGGAGCTTGCTTCCAGGTGGCAAGTCCAACAGGTAGTTGAGGGGACTGGGTCGGGCCGCTATCTTGAACGGTCCTCGGTACTTGGGCAACAACTTCTTTGACTGGGCTTCGGGGACCTTGATGTTGTCGGCGTCCAGGTAGACAAGGTCTCCAACTTCAAAGGAGACATCCTGGTGTCGGCGGTCGTAGTACTTCGCCATCACTTGTTGCGCATCCGTGAGCGCGTCGGCGATCATCTTGTGTCGGACTTGATGATCTTTGACAAAGGCACTTGGTTTGGAAGGCAATCCAGCCGTGGACTCGGTCAGTGTCAAGGAGGTGGGAACATCAGGCTGGAATCCGTAGAGCGCCTCAAAGGGGCTCAAGCCAGTTGTGCTCGACTTGGCGGTGTTGTATGCAAACTCTGCATGACTCAGCTGTATGTCCCAGTCGTCTTGGCTGGTCGAGGCGTATGTCCTCAGGTATTGCTCGAGGGTGCGGATCGTCCGCTCGGACTGTCCATCCGTTTGTTGGTGGTGCGAGGTTGACATGTTCAGCTTGGTGCCGAGATGGTCGAACAGACTTGTCCAAAACAAGGAGGTGAATCGGGGGTCTCGATCACTGACGATGGACTTTGGGAGGCCGTGGTGCTTGAACACATGCTTGAAGAACAGCAGTGCAAGGTCAGGCGCGGAGCATGTCGTCTGGCACGGCACAAAGTGTGCCATCTTGCTGAACCTGTCGACAAAGACAGCGATTGCATCGTGGTCCAACTTGGTCGTCGGTAGATGCGTGATGAGATCCATGGACATGCTGGTCCAGGGGCGGTCGGGAACAGGCAGGGGTTGCAGCAATCCTTGCTCTCGGGTCGTGCGTGACTTGACCATCTTGCAGGTATGGCAGGACTCGATGTACTTCTCGACGGTGCGCTTCATTCCAGGCCAGTATGCGACTTTGGCCAGTCGGTCGTATGTCTTCTCGACTCCAAAGTGTCCAGCGAGGGGCGAGTCGTGGACCTCTTGGAGCAACTTGGTCTTCAACGACGGAATGTCCGGCACACAGACACGGCTGTCCTTCTTCAGGAGGAGCAGGCCATCACGCACTGTGTACTCGGATGATTCGTCGTCCTTGGGGAGCTTAGACACCTTTCGGAACAGTTCTCCGAACTGTTTGTCGTTGGCGATGTTGTCTCGGACAACATCCAGCATCGTGTTGTCGACACTGACAGTCGACTCGTACAGTGACGCCAATTGGTAGTCGGGGCGTCGGGACAGTGCGTCAGGCACCACATTGAGTTTGCCTTTCTGGTATACAACCTCGTAGTTGTACTCGGCGAGGAACTCCATCCATCGCGCTTGGCGTCGGCTCAGGTTCTTCTTGGTGTCGAGGTAACGCAGTGACTGGTGGTCCGTCACAATCTTGAAGGGCTTGGCGGTACCGTGGAGGTACACTCGGAACTTCTGCAGCGCGTAGATGATCGCAAGCTGCTCCTTCTCGTGCACGGGATAGTTGATCTCGTGTTGGGACAGTTTGCGCGACTCGAAGGCAACGGGCCTTCCCTCCTGCATCAAAACAGCTCCCACCGCAAAGTCGGAGGCGTCGGTGTGCACGGAGACATCCGTGTTCGGGTCGAACACAGCGAGGACAGGAGCGTTCGTCAAGGCGTGCTTGAGGGTCTCGAACGCTTGGCGTTGTGGGTGGTCCCACACGAAGGGGCACTCTTTGCGGAGTAGGTCTGTGAGTGGACCGGCAGTGCGCGCCAGATCGGGGATGAATCGGCGGTAGTAGTTGACGAGACCGAGAAACGACTGCACGTCAGAGACGCATGCGAGCGGCGGCCACTCGACCACAGACTTGACCTTGGCGGGGTCGACTTCGATTCCTCTTCCTGAGACAACGTGTCCCAGGAACGGGACTTGATTCTTGAAGAACTCACACTTGGACAGTTTGGCATACAACTTGTGCTCGCGTAGCTTGGCCAGCACGCGGGCGACATGACCTTCATGGGTCGCTTCATCCTTGCTGTACACAAGGATATCATCCAGGTACACGATGACAGAGTTGTCGAGCTCTTGGCGGAACACATCGTTCATCAGCTGCATGAACGTGGCAGGTGCGTTCGTCAATCCGAACGGCAGCACTAGGAACTCGTACAGTCCGTAGCGAGTCCTGAAGGCGGTCTTGTGGACATCATCCTCGTGGATGCGGATCTGATGGTAGCCTGAGCGGAGGTCTATCTTGCTAAAGACCTTTGCTCCACTCAGACGATCCATCAACTCGTCGATCCTGGGCAACGGGTAGGTGTTCTTGATGGTCTGTTTGTTTAGTGCGCGATAGTCGACGCACATCCTGAGATCACCTTCTTTCTTCTTGACAAAGAGCACTGGTGCACCATACGGTGACTGGCTCGGGCGGATGAACCCATGGGCGAGGAGGTCATCCAACTGGCGCTTGAGTTCGTCCATCTCCGTCAGCGACAGTTGGTACGTCGGTCTTGACGGAGGCGACGAGCCTGGTTCGATGTCGATGCGATGATCGACGGTGCGTTGGGGTGGCAGGCATTGTGGCAACTGGTCGGGGAATACGTCCTTGTACTCGTCGAGCAGCTTGGTCACCACAGGCGGGGGACCGGGACCGGCTTGGTCGGTGTCGTCGACCTCACGCACGACACAGAGGAACGACGTGTCCTTCTTGATCAGCCTCTTGAATTGCATGGCTGAGAGGAGAGGTGGCATGTTGGGTGAGGCCATGCCCTGCAGGACAATGTCAGGGCCAACACGGACAGTGCGGCCTTTCCAGTCGACGACTGGAGTCGGCTCGGCACGAGCAAGCCAGCTCATGCCGAGGATGGCATCGAACTTGGTGTCGATCACTTGGAACAACAGGACAGGATGGTACTTGGGATGGAGGGCCACTCGCAGGACCACTTGGTGTGTGCACTGCTGCACACGATCGTCTGCAAGCGCCACACTCATCGGCGACTTCTTCTTGGTTGCATGTATGTTGAGCTCCTGGAGCAAGCGTCTGCTGACAAAGTTGCAGCTTGCTCCAGAGTCCACCATCATTCGGACGGTGTGACCTTGGACGGTGGCAGGGAGGTACAGCAGGGACTCTTCATGGTCCTCCTGCACAGCCTCCTGCACCATGACTTGACTTGGGGGAACGGGCGACACTTGGTCTTGGTTGGCTTCATCACGGCCACTCGGACATTTTGGATAGGGTTCGGCCATTGCGGGGGCCTGCGGCGTCAGCACGCCATTGCACACGACGTCCACGGCTTGCGGACACATGTCGGAAGCATCCGACACACACGACTTGACAGGGGTGAGGGCACAGGCGGTCCTGTCCCTCAAGGGTTCTTGATTTTCTTTTTTGTTTTGGTTTTCAATTTTGGTTTTCTCTTCACGTTCGTGGAGAGGCAGGCGGCTTGCGCCACCATGCACCTCTCGCACGACGCACAACACTTGGTTTGTTTCTCCTTCGGGGGAGGGGGCGAGGTGAACTTCCTCTGGAGACGCGTGGACTGCATTGAGCAATCCACGGCGTTGGTCTCCTACTAGGGCTCCAGAGCCACCTAGTAGGGTCGGCCGTTTCCCGACTTCATGGGGCACTCCTTGGCCTGGTGTCCCGGTCGGTGACAGAAGAAGCAGGAACCATGGCGGAGGTCCTCCTGCTTCTGTCTGTCCTTGGGGGAGACAGTGGCAGCTTGCTGGAACCGGGAGCGGGGAGGGCCACGAGCCTCCATGGCGTTGACGTCAACGTCCATGGGCTCAGGCATGGGTCTTGCGGGCGGGGCCGGGCGAGGCGGACGGGCTGGGACGTGATGAGACCGATGGCCGCCTGCCAGCTGCGGGTAGAACTGGCGGCCATGGTACTGGACGTTGTCGAGGTTCTCGGCAACGTCCATCATCACGTCCAGGGACTTGCGGGCATCAGGGTTGCTGGCGATGTACTCTCTGATCTTGGGCTTGAGGCCCTTCTGGAAGAGGTACATCGCATCAGCAGAGCCCAGCTCCTCAATCTGGGAGGAGAGGTCTTCAAACTCCTCGATGTAGCGGGTCACAGAACCACGCTGCACGAGAGAGTATAGCTTGTCACGGGCAATGAGTTCAGCATTGGGGCTGCCGAAGCGGCGACGGAGGCGGTCCTTGAAGTCGTCAAACACACCTTCGCTCTGCTCGTCGAACCCTTGGCGGCGGTACCAACGGTACGCCTGGTCCTTTAAGCAGAGCTTGGCGGCGACGATGTGGTGGGTGGGGGCGACTTGGGCAGCATCGAGGTAGTCCTCGAGTTGCTGCAGCCAGTCCTCCACCGAGGAGGAGCGGCTCTTCCCAGTAAACACTGGGGCACGGAAGGTCTTGAGGAAGGCTTCCGGAAGTGGGCGGGGGTTGCTCATGGCAGGGGCAGGCTCCAGGGACAGAGAGGAGAGTCGGTCGGCAAGAGAGGCGGGATCCAGCTTGAGGATCTAGAAAGAGGACAAACAGGACGAAAACAAGACGAGGATTTCCGATGCTACCATGTAACGTCCACTACTGGGACGTTGGGGCAAGACGGGGAGGGAGGGGGTACAAGACAAGACAGGACGGGGCAGAACAGGGCGGTGCTAGGCTACTCTAGCGGACGGGTGAGCTCGGGGAGCACTTACGTTTATTCACGATAAAACCGAACTCCAGACAAACGGGGGGAACGGGGGCAACCCGCAGGTATACCCTGCGGTGGCCTGCCTGCGGTGCGTGAAAACGCAAAGCGCAGCACAGGTCACGACCCACTGCGCCGCGCAGTACGCGCAGTACGCGCAGCACAGCGTCGGAGATACCATCTCCTACACGCATCCTGAACCAGCGCCATGCACGGTGGTCCCAGTTCTTGTCTCGGTTCGACATCCGCATCCAGTACCGTCCTGGTGCGAGGAACGGCAAGGCCGATGCCCTGTCTCGTCGCTCGGACTACATCCCTTCGTCGGCCTCCGTGTCGAGGGATCCGCCTCTGCTTCTCGATCCTGCCGCGGTGATACGCGTGCTCCGAAGCAGAGACGCCCGCTCTTCGGTTGCAAGTCGCAGTGACCCTGTGGACTTGCTGCAGCTCATAGCCGAAGAGCAGGCTCGGGATCCCGGTCTAGACAAATACCGTCGTGACCCGAAGTTCGTCTGGAATGGCCAGTACCTCACCTTCCAGAACAGGATTGTAGTCCCAGAGTCGTGCCGAGTTCCGGCGCTCAAGTCGTGCCATGACCCAGTCGCTGTGGGTCATCCAGGCATCCGACGGACTCTGGCTCTGGTATCGCGACAGTTTTGGTGGCAAACCTATCGGAAAGATGTCAAAGAGTACGTCTCGACGTGCGACACCTGTGCACGCTCGAAAGCTCCGCGACACAAGCCGTTTGGGTTCCTGTTGCCACTCCAGACAGCCGATCGACCCTGGGGGACACTGACCATGGACTTTATCACTGATCTGCCAAAGTCCAAGGGTCACACCTGCATCTTTGTGGTGGTATGCAGCCTCACAAAGATGGCACACTTTATGTCCTGGCGTTCACTGCCGTCGGCGGAGGAGACTGCGTCACTGTTCCTCGACAATGTCTTTCGTCTCCATGGCCTCCCCGACACAGTGGTTTCAGACCGAGGAAGTCAGTTCACCTCTCGGTTCTGGAAGGCACTCTGCACGCAGCTCGGGATCCAAACCAGTCTGTCCACGGCCTTCCATCCCCAGACCGATGGACAGACTGAGAGGGTCAACCAGGTCATCAACCAATACCTGCGCTGTTACACGTCGTATCAGCAAGATGACTGGGCCGAGCTGCTGCCGTTGGCCGAGTTCTCTTACAATAACCTCGAGAACTCGTCAACACATGCCTCGCCATTCTTGGCAACCTATGGGTTCCACCCAAGGTTCGAAGTCCCCGTTGTCGCTGGCGGCCCTGATGTTCCCTCTGCCACGGAGAGGGTTGAACATCTCCAGCGGAACCTGGCACTGTTGAAGGAGAATCTTGAGAAGGCAAAGTCTGACTACAAGCACTTCTCAGATCTCCGGAGGTCCCAGGCTCCCGACTTGCGTCCAGGCGATCAAGTCTGGGTGCTGACTCGTAACATCAGCACCACTCGCCCAAGCAAGAAGCTGGATTACCAGAGGATTGGACCATTCACCATCCTCGAGGCCGTCGGGACATTGGCTTTCCGCCTGGACTTGCCAAAGGACATAAAGGTGCACCCGGTGTTCCATGTGTCTCTTCTTGAGCCCTACAAGAAGAACTCGCTTCCGGGTCGGGTGCAAGCGCCGCCCCCTGCGGTGGTCATCGATGGGAACTTGGAGTGGGAGGTCGAAGAGATCTTAGACTCCAAGTTCGTGCGCGGAAAGCTGCACTATCTCATCGATTGGAAAGGCTACCCGGTCACCGATCGAAGTTGGGAGCCCGCCGACATTGTCTTTGCCCCAACGGTGGCCGCGGAGTACCACCGACGCTACCCAGACAAGCCTGGCCCCAGGAGAACTCAAGATGGAACACGCCGTAGTTTGAGGAGGAGATAGTGTGATGACCAGCATCACAACGGACCAATGAGACTGTCCCGCATGCTCTCGCCCTCCGCACCAATCATGAGTCCCCACGTGTTTGTTTGCCCCCATGCATGAGCACGCGCCGTTGCCACCCGCGTCTACTGGTTTCCTGCCTCCCCCACCGCTCGGCACATGTCCCCGGGCTGTGCCAAGCCTCTCTCGCTTGCACACCAGCCACTCTCGCACCCCCTTCTCGCTTCTCTGTGATGCTCCACCCTTCTCGCCCACTTTTGCCCCTCGACCTTCTCCCGGTCTATAAATAGCCCTGCATGTCTGAGCCTATGTTGAACACCAGTTCGAACAAAACTTGTTCTTTGGTGTTCGGGGCTAAAAGCTAATAAAGCTCATACCAAGCACTTGGTCTTCGTCCTTGCGCTTGTTCACTCCTCACAATGGAGAAGAGATATTTATTGATTATGGCGGTGCCTTTGGGCTGGACGACGAAGATGCCGTGTTTGGTACGAAACGCAAGACCAACACACGCGAGCGACTTGCACGGAGCAGGGCATGATGGTCTGGCACTCAGTCCTTGGAGATCCAGGCGGGCATCTCCCTGCCAGGAGCAAGGTAACGCAACATGAGTGCGATCACAGCTTGGTCGAACCCACCATCTTCCACAGATGCCATGGTCACTGGATCGACAGTGATGTTTTGTGCCAGATTGATCACGATGCTCTCCTTGGCGCAGACCTCATCCCCCACGAGGCGAAACGAGCCGGGCCACGAGTCGACACTGACGATCGTCTTGATTCGCCCCATGTCGAAAGGCACATCCCCCTGTCAAGACTGGACAACGGGGCAAGCAGGGAAGTGCGCAAGAGTCCTAATACAAGACTCGAACGTAGGGAGAGGAGCGGGGACTGGACTGGGACACAGAGTGTCAAGTGTAAAGCCAAAGTTTTATTCTAGATCCAAGGCTTAGGATACTAAAAATACAAAGTGGCAAGACGAAGGCAAAGGACAGAGGCTGGTCGGAGGACTATTTATGCGAGCGCCAAGGATCGACGCTGCAGAGCGAGGGGGCAGGAGCGAAGCAGCGGCGGGGAGGGCGAAGCAGCGAGCGAAGCAGGTGGCGGCCGTGACTCGGGATCCGTGAGTCAGCGGGCGTCAGTGGCGGCGGCATGGCGGCGCCAAGGCGTCAGGCGGCGTCGAGGCGGCGTCGTGGGCGTAACCCATGACCAACAGCAAGGAAGCGGGAACGGAACACAGACAGCGCGCGTGCTGGCGGTAAGACAACAAGGCAGCACAGCGCGGGAAACGAACAAACAGAAGGAAGGGAAAGCGCTAAGGCAGGCAAACAGAAAGGAAAGGGCAATGGTAAAGGAAGGAAGAGGGCAAAGGCAGAGGGTGTTCATGACACTACCCCCCTCTCAAGGCCCGAGCTCCGAGAGGGCCAGGCTTCGAGGGATGAGAGGAGTGGTAGGATGCGACAGGCTCCGGGCAATGTGCAAGATTGCTGGCGGGCTCCCAGGTGCAATCCATCACCGTGTAGCCACGCCAGTGCACAAGATACTGGAGCTTACCTCGGAACAGCCTGGAGTCCAGGATCTGTTCGACTTCCCATTCGTCGTGGCCGTCGACTTGGATGGGTGGAGGGGGCGGGATCGTTCGACCTGGGATCTTGTCGTCGGCGGCAGGCTCGAGCAGGGAGACGTGGAAGACAGGATGAATGCGCATGGACGAGGGCAAGTCCAACTTGAAAGCGCGGGAACCGACTTGAGCGACGATCTTGAACGGCCCAAGCTTGGTGTGGTCGAGCTTGGCCGTGGGTCGCTGGGTCTTGATGTTCTTGGCGGAGAGCCAGACTCGGTCTCCAACCTTGAACGGAGGGGAAGGGGAGTGGCCGGGGTCGTAGAACTTGGCTTGGGAGTCCTGGGCAAGGGCGATGTTGAACTTGAGTTCATCGTGGAGGGAGTGAATGGCTCGGGCTTGATCGTCGGCGACGGAGGCATTCTTGGTGGTGCGGGGAAGGGCGACGGAAAAACGAGGGTGGTAGCCGGTGTAGGCGAAGAAGGGGGAGCAGCCGAGGGTTGCTTGAGAGGTGTTGTTGTAGGTGAACTCGGCGTGAGGGAGGAGCTGGGCCCAGTCGTCTTGCTGGAAGTTGATGAAGCAGCGGAGGTACTGCTCGAGGATGGCGTTGACCCGCTCGGTCTGGCCGTCGGTCTGCGGATGGAACGCAGTCGACATCTTGTGCTTGATCTTGAGGCGGGTCAGGACGGCTTGGAAGAACTTGGAGGCAAAGGTAGATCCTCGGTCTGAGACGATATCGTCTGGAAGACCGTGCTTGGTGAAGACGTGCTCGACAAACATCCGAGCAGTGTCCTCGGCGTTGGCCTCGTTGCTTGACGGGACGAAGTGGGCCATCTTGGTGAAGCGGTCGACAAACACACAGATGGCTGTGTGTCCAGAGGACTCGGGAAGCTGGGTGATGAAGTCGACCGAAACAGAAGACCAAGGGCGATCGGGAACAGGGAGCGAGGCAAGGAGTCCGTAGGGTTTGTGACGGGAGTGCTTGTTCCGCTGGCAGGTGTCGCATCCGGAGACATACTCCTTGATGTAACGACGCATGGTCGGCCAGTGGAAGGTCCGGGAGACGAGCTCAAAGGTCTTGGCGACGCCGAAGTGGCCGGCAGTCGGCGAGTCGTGGCACTCGACGAGGATCTTGCGCTTGAGCTCGGGGACATCGGGGACGCAGACGAGACCTTCAAAGAGCAGAAGGTCGTTGTCGACGGAGTAGCCGGGACAGGAGGCAGGATTCTTGAGAACTTGGGACAGGATCGGACCAAAGGTAGAGTCCTTCTTGAGGTTTGACTTGATGAGGGCGGCGATATCCTCGGACTCGGGGGCAACGGGAACAGCTCGGAGGGCGGAAACGAAGAGTTTTGGTGGCAGCAGGGTCTGGGTGTTCGGGGAGCTACGGGAGTCACCCCCCTCCTTAGGGAACTTGTCCTTGCGGGAGAGGGCGTCGGCGGCATTGTTGAGGGTTCCGGGTCGATACCTGATGACGAAGTTATAATCGCCAAGGATCTCGGACCAACGGACTTGGCGACGGCTGAGGTTGCGGGAGGTCTGGAAGTATTCGAGGTTCTTGTGGTCGGTGACGACCTCGGTGGCTTGGGAGGAGAACTCGAGGTAGTGTCTCCATTGCTTGAAGGCTGCGACGATGGCGAGAAGTTCCTTATCATAGATTTGATAATTCATTTCTGCATCGAGCAGCTTCCGGGAGTAGAAAGCCACGGGGTGCAGGAGGCCTTCGTCGTCGCGCTGACTGAGAACAGCGCCAAGAGCATAGTCAGATGCGTCGGCTTCGATGACGCACTGACGCTCGGGGTCGAAGTGGCGGAGGACAGGACCGGTGCTCAGGCATTCCTTAAGCTTCAGGAATGACGTTTGAGCCGAGGGAGACCAGGAGAACTTGATGTCCTTCTTCAGGAGGTCCGTCAGCGGGGTGGCGATCTTGGAGTAGTCCTTGACGAACCGACGGTAGAAGTTCGCCAGGCCGAGGAAGACTTGGATGTCGTGGGCAGATCGGGGGATCTCCCACTCCTGGATGGCCTTGACCTTGTCGGGATCCATGGAGATTCCATCGGGCGAGATGATGAACCCGAGGAAGGCGACGGAGGACTGGTCGAACTCACACTTTTCAAGCTTGAGTGAGAGTCCGGCGTCTTGGAGCTTGGTCAGGACTTTCTTGACATGAGCGTCGTGCTCGGTAGGATCGGAGGAGTAGATGAGGATGTCGTCCAGGTAGACGACCACGAACTGGTCAAGGTATTCACGGAGGACATCGTTGACGAAGGCTTGGAACGAGGCAGGAGCGTTGGTCAAGCCGAACGGCATGACGTTGTACTCGAAGTGGCCGTAGCGGCAGCGGAAGGCCGTCTTCCACTCTTCACCTTCAGCGATGCGCAAGAGGTTGTATGCGCCTCGCATGTCGAGCTTGGTGAAGATCTTGGCCTTGCCGAGGTTGTCGAACGTCTCGGCAATCAGGGGCAAGGGGCAGCGGTTCGGCACGGTGATCTTGTTCAGGGCCCGGTAGTCGACGCAGAGACGGAGGGAGCCATCCTTCTTCTTGACGAACAGGACTGGGGCACCGGCAGGGGACTCGGAACGGCGGATGAAACCCTTGGACAAGTTTTCTTGGATGTAGGTGTGGAGGGCGTCCATCTCCGGCTTGGAGAGGTTGTAGACGGGCCCAAACGACGGAGACGCACCTTCGACCAACGGGATCGTGTGGTCGTGAGGGCGGTGCTGGGGGAGCTTGTCGGCCTCGGACTTGGAAAACACCTTGGCAAAGGACGAGTACTTGGAGGGGACAGAGGGTTCGGCCTTGGGCTTGGCTCCAGCGTCGACGGAGCAGAGGGACAGGACTCGGGCAGCATCCAAGAGGAACACTTCCAGGCCTTCCTTCTGGACGGCGTGCTGGAAGGGGATGCTGCCGATCAGGCTGACGCTGGGCAGGGACGGGGTCTTGGTCTTGGTCTTTGGGACGGCAGGAGGCAAGGCAGGACTGGGCTTGGGCACGGCAGGAGGCAAGGCAGGGAGGATCTCGGGCTCGGCTGGGGACTCGGCTGGGGACTTCTTGGACTCGGGCAGGGACACGGCAGGCTCGGCGGGGACCTCAGCAGGGGACTCGGCAGGCGGCTCGGCAGGGCTGGACCTAGAGGACTGTGGCTCGGGAGAGAACGGGGAGGCCAAACTGTGGATAGAGGTGCAAGGCAAGAAAATAGAGTCATGGTGCCAGTCAAAGTAGGGTTTGTGTTTCTTGATCCAATCCATACCCAAGATGATCGGGTATGAAGCCAAGGGAATCAGCGCGAACGAGATTTGTTCATAGTGGCTGATGCCTGTGATCATAGAAACACAAACTCCAAGACTAGACTCCATCGAAGAACCATCGGCAAGAGTGATGACGAAGGAAGTTTCAAAGGTGGGGAGAGCGTGGGTTGCGGCGAATCCAGTGTCCATAAACGAAGTAACCGCGCCGGTATCGATCATGGCGGTTGCCCGTATGGACTCTGGACCGCACAGCAGAGTCACAGCGAGGGAGGGCTGACGTTGGATGTCAGGCTCGGGAGGCGAAGACGAAGAAGCAAGAGCGGTGGAAACGGTGGCAATGGTGACGGGGGCAAGATGGCAAAAGGCAGAAGAGTGATTTACCGTGGAGACATTTACAGGAGGAAGATTTATGACATGATTGACGCCTAGGAAAGCTCCTCCGACCTTTTCTAGGCAGAGAAGTTTTCCTGGTCGTCAAGTTTATTCACATCAACGACAGCCAAAGAAGCATCGATGGCAGCCAAGCGGGAGGAGGTCTTATTGGGGCAGCGAAGGGCAATGTGTCCTTCCTGCTTGCAATAAAAGCAGCGGTTGGCAGCACGGAGGGCGGCCTTGTCCTCGGCGGTCAGCCTGCGAGCGGAAGCCTGGCTGAGGTCCATGGGCTGCGGAACGTTGAAGGCTTGAGCGGGGCGAGGAGGAGGAGCAGGAGCGAACGGACGAGGAGCCGGACGGAAAGGGAGAGGAGCCGGACGAGCAGGAGCAGGAGCAGGAGCGGAGCGGTGGTTGGGACGGCGGGAGCGTTGGTCCTCCTGGCGGTTGTCGATGGCGATCGCCGCTTGCATGAGATCTTCGAGGTTGTCGAAGGAGCGGCGGGAGAGTTCGTCTTGGACCGAGGGCTTGAGTCCACTCTCGAAGTGGAACATGAGAGGGTCTTGGGACCAAGTGACGAGGTGGACGGCTTGGCGGCGGTACTCGGCGGCATAGGCGGCGGCGGAGGTGACTTGGTAAAGCCTGACCATCTCGCGAGCAGCGGCGATGGTGGGCTGAACCTGGCCAAAGGCAGCACGGAGCCACTCGGAGAAACCGGCAAAGTCACGGATGGCAGGGGGGGAGCACTCGGGGTCTCTCTCCAACTGATCGATGTACGGCTGCATGTAGTCTGCAGCAGTACCATCGAGATAGGATAAGGCGTAAAACACCTTATCCCTTTCAGTCTGGAAGAGGGGAGGGTTGGACACGAAGGCCAGTCTGCAATGCGAGAGGAAGGCATTGCAGCGGCTCGGGTCCTTACCAGAGAAGCGGTCGGGAGGACCTATCTGCCTGGTGGCAGAGTTGCGACCAGCAGAGTGATCCTCGGGGTCTTGGGCAGGATCATCGACGTCGTCAGGTACGCCGAAGTAGGGGCGACCTGCGCGACGGATCGGGGCGGGAGCGGGAGCAGGAGGAGGTAGCTGGGCCTGGTAGCTGCGGAGGGCCTCCTGGACACTGGCGGCGACAACTTGGCGGACATCCTCTTCACGGCGAGCCAGGACCTGGTCCATACGATCGGTGATGCGGTTGAGCGCATCATCCTGATCGTGGAGGAACTTGGAAAAGTCCTGGAGAGAACGGGCGTTCTCGGCGGACTGGATAATGACCGCACGGATGGCCTGGAGCTCGGGCTCGGAAAGGCCAGAAGGGGAAGCCATTGGTAAAAGAGATAGCGAAGGGAACGGGGGCAAAGGCAGGGCAAGTGGGGGGTTGTTGAAGGTCTTGCCAAGTGTCAAGACTGGACAACGGGGCAAGCAGGGAAGTGCGCAAGAGTCCTAATACAAGACTCGAACGTAGGGAGAGGAGCGGGGACTGGACTGGGACACAGAGTGTCAAGTGTAAAGCCAAAGTTTTATTCTAGATCCAAGGCTTAGGATACTAAAAATACAAAGTGGCAAGACGAAGGCAAAGGACAGAGGCTGGTCGGAGGACTATTTATGCGAGCGCCAAGGATCGACGCTGCAGAGCGAGGGGGCAGGAGCGAAGCAGCGGCGGGGAGGGCGAAGCAGCGAGCGAAGCAGGTGGCGGCCGTGACTCGGGATCCGTGAGTCAGCGGGCGTCAGTGGCGGCGGCATGGCGGCGCCAAGGCGTCAGGCGGCGTCGAGGCGGCGTCGTGGGCGTAACCCATGACCAACAGCAAGGAAGCGGGAACGGAACACAGACAGCGCGCGTGCTGGCGGTAAGACAACAAGGCAGCACAGCGCGGGAAACGAACAAACAGAAGGAAGGGAAAGCGCTAAGGCAGGCAAACAGAAAGGAAAGGGCAATGGTAAAGGAAGGAAGAGGGCAAAGGCAGAGGGTGTTCATGACACCCCCATGGCTCGGTGGTCGATTTGGATTGAGGTGACTGATGTGAGAGTAGGTGTATGGCTGGCCTTGACGATGAATTGCGAGCTCTTGAGTCCTTCGCCCAGAATGCAGGTGGCACCAGCGTCCAGTGCCTCGGTCACAAGCTCCTTGACATGGGCACCGCTGGGAGGGTTGATCCGCGAGACCAGCCTATTGCCTGGGACGCTCAGGATGCGCGAGCTCAATGCATGCTGGATCAGACGCAGGAGCAGGCGCTTGCCAGAGGTTTGGTCGTTCCCCACCAAGAAGAGAGCTGACTCGGAAGTGCGAGATTTGGCGGTGAGGCATGTTGCCAGGAAACGTAAGAGCAAGTGGTACTCTCTGTCACTGCTCTTGCCCAGCATCGAGCGAATTATCTCCTCCAGCACGTAGACTTTGCCATCGACGCCAGAATAAAAGTCGTCAACCACGTACGAGACTGGAAGCGAGTGGGTGAAGCAGTCGCCAGCATTGACCCGACGAGCCTTGAGGCCAGGCAGCTCCATCACAATCCCATTGGCGAAGAGGATGGTGTTGGTCGATGCATTGGCGTGGGTGATGGCAAAGGTCTCGATGTTGAATTTTTCGTGCTGGAACGCCAGGGCGAATCTGTACCTGTCTTTGATGATGTCTGGGATGCTTCCCAGAGTGTGCTTGATCTCCTTGACCACATCCTTGGCATGTTTGAGCTTGTTCGAGCTGGCATACCTTGCTCGAACCACTTCGACCCACCCCTGGAAGGCGCCCTGGGGATCAGTGAGAAGCTTGGTCAGGGCGTAGTCCAGATCCACATGCTTCCAGAGGAGCCCATCAAAGTACCAGATCTTGTGGGTCTTGGTTGCATCGGGCTCGGCGTGAAGGACTTGGTGTGGAACCAGGCCTCGGAGGATGTGGGTGATCGATGGAAGCGAGCCCAGGGCAGCCATCTTGATGGAGATGTTCAAGATGCTGTCATTTGGGAAGAGCACGACACCATCATCCAGAATATCGCTGCTCAGGCCCACGAACACCTCGGTCAACTCGTTGGACATTGTTGCACTCTAACTCTGGTACGCGATCTTTGTTTGGCCCATCCTGACGCAGATCGCGTTTCAGCGATGAAGCGCAAGAACAACCCACCCAAACCACCCCAACCACGCAGTACCTATGACCGGACCAGACGACTGCGCGTCGCCCAAGATCCCAACGACGCCAGCACCCATGGCCCAGGTGGATGCGCGATTTTTGCGCTGGGGCGCGAGACCACGTGAATCGTCCACGTGACCACGGAGCTGGTTGGATCCGATCCGATTCGAGCCAAAGGGAGAAGGGTGACCATGCGCAGCACACCCGAGCCAATCGGGATGCGAGATCCCTGCTCCTCGGTCACGCGTAACATAGGTGATACAACGGTGATACAAACGCGCACAACCACACAGACACAATGACTCACTCAGAACCAGCAGAATCCACTTGTACTGCCATCACCGAGTTTACCCGTTTATCCCCAGGCAAGCCCAGCCGGATTTGGCATCCGCTGCGCTCGTGTGTCGCGCATCTGAAACCGTGTCACCGCCATTGATACCGGGTGGCGTGGCTCGGGTCCTGCCTGCTTTTTCTTCCCTCGTCGCCCGTTTTCCCCCTCTTCCCTCGCCGTCACCCACATTTCGCCAACACCCACCCACTTCTCTCCTTTCCCGCTGTCTCCCCGTTCAACATGGCAAGCATGAACGAGCCTGCTTCAAACACGGCATCATCTGCCACCCACCAAAGCCAAGCTGAAGCCAGAACAACCTCGTCGATTCCCGATATCACCCAACTCTCACTCGAACCCAACCCAGATATCTTCACCATCGTCTGCTGCAACGACAGCTTCCAGCTTGCGATTGATCACAGCACCATCAAGATCCTGCTCAGAGTATGCAAACGAGCCCGACCCCTCCTGAGCTCCAAGGTGCCTCGCTTCCACCGTTGGTGCCAGAATGCAGGACTGTGTCATCCAGACGGACAGATAAAGATCGGCCTCACACCGAGCGACCAGATTGCCATCTCGCTGCACTGTGATGATCAAGAGACAGCTGATCGATCCTGGCTCGTTGCTCAGGCAGAGCATGGCAATGCTGCCGCATCATATTTCCTGGCAAGGATCCTTCAAATCGAGGTTGAAGGGCAACCCTACATGGAACGATCCAAGAGGCAAAGCGTCCTCCAGCAAATCTTCCGCTTTCTGGAGAATGCAGCCAAAGGTGGCCATTCAAGGGCCCAGTACGACCTCGCTGGGTTTTATCTCAACGGAATTGAAGTCGACAAAGATCACACCAAGGCCGCGGAGCTATACCGTGGTCCTGCAGATCGTGGAATTCCTCGGGCTCAGGTCGCTCTTGGCCGATGCTACGAGATCGGCGAAGGTGTCGAACAAAGCTACGACACGGCCATTGAGTGGTATTCCAAGGCAGCAGATCAAGCCAACGAAGACGGTCGACTCCATATCGTGTTCCTCCGTGGCTGGCTCTCGTTCATCGGCCATGGTGTCGAACAGAGCGATGAAACTGCCTTCAACTACTGGCATGAAGTCAGCACCCAATCCACCGACCCAGTCATCAAGCCCATTGCCACGCACATGGTCGGGTGGATGCACTACCTCGGTCGGGGTACCGTGCGCGACGAGCAGAAAGGTGTCAAGATCATCCGAGATAACCAATCGGATGAGTTCAAGCTTGGGGAAGGCGAGTGTCTGGCAGCGGATTGGAACATCAAGTCTGACTCACCCGCAGCCTGCAAGTTCTTCGAGCTGTGCCAGCTGGGATCGGACCGTGACTGGTTGTGCAGTCATCTCATGGCTGTGTGTAACGTCCACTACTGGGACGTTGGGGCAAGACGGGGAGGGAGGGGGTACAAGACAAGACAGGACGGGGCAGAACAGGGCGGTGCTAGGCTACTCTAGCGGACGGGTGAGCTCGGGGAGCACTTACGTTTATTCACGATAAAACCGAACTCCAGACAAACGGGGGGAACGGGGGCAACCCGCAGGTATACCCTGCGGTGGCCTGCCTGCGGTGCGTGAAAACGCAAAGCGCAGCACAGGTCACGACCCACTGCGCCGCGCAGTACGCGCAGTACGCGCAGCACAGCGTCGGAGATACCATCTCCTACACTCCCACACTTAAGAAGGCTTCCTGCGAGGAGCCCTGCGTGTGCTCTTTATTTGGGGCTCCTCGAGGTGTTTACCGTATTTACTCAGCTCCTCGGGTGCATGGGACAAGTCCTCCAGTGTTTGCCATGTGTTGCCCGAGTGTGGGTAACCAACCCACTTGACATAAAACCGAAGTGACCCATCAGCCACTTTCTTGTGCCTCACGATCCTTTCGACTTCATATTCTTGAGTATAGTATTGTCCGAGGTCGTCTTCCAGTGGTGCGTCGTCCGGGACACCTTCGTCGGCGTCGGGGAACTGTGCTGGACTGCGGGTCGTGTGGCGACGCAGCTTGGACACATGGAAGACAGGATGGAGCTTGCTTCCAGGTGGCAAGTCCAACAGGTAGTTGAGGGGACTGGGTCGGGCCGCTATCTTGAACGGTCCTCGGTACTTGGGCAACAACTTCTTTGACTGGGCTTCGGGGACCTTGATGTTGTCGGCGTCCAGGTAGACAAGGTCTCCAACTTCAAAGGAGACATCCTGGTGTCGGCGGTCGTAGTACTTCGCCATCACTTGTTGCGCATCCGTGAGCGCGTCGGCGATCATCTTGTGTCGGACTTGATGATCTTTGACAAAGGCACTTGGTTTGGGAGGCAATCCAGCCGTGGACTCGGTCAGTGTCAAGGAGGTGGGAACATCAGGCTGGAATCCGTAGAGCGCCTCAAAGGGGCTCAAGCCAGTTGTGCTCGACTTGGCGGTGTTGTATGCAAACTCTGCATGACTCAGCTGTATGTCCCAGTCGTCTTGGCTGGTCGAGGCGTATGTCCTCAGGTATTGCTCGAGGGTGCGGATCGTCCGCTCGGACTGTCCATCCGTTTGTTGGTGGTGCGAGGTTGACATGTTCAGCTTGGTGCCGAGATGGTCGAACAGACTTGTCCAAAACAAGGAGGTGAATCGGGGGTCTCGATCACTGACGATGGACTTTGGGAGGCCGTGGTGCTTGAACACATGCTTGAAGAACAGCAGTGCAAGGTCAGGCGCGGAGCATGTCGTCTGGCACGGCACAAAGTGTGCCATCTTGCTGAACCTGTCGACAAAGACAGCGATTGCATCGTGGTCCAACTTGGTCGTCGGTAGATGCGTGATGAGATCCATGGACATGCTGGTCCAGGGGCGGTCGGGAACAGGCAGGGGTTGCAGCAATCCTTGCTCTCGGGTCGTGCGTGACTTGACCATCTTGCAGGTATGGCAGGACTCGATGTACTTCTCGACGGTGCGCTTCATTCCAGGCCAGTATGCGACTTTGGCCAGTCGGTCGTATGTCTTCTCGACTCCAAAGTGTCCAGCGAGGGGCGAGTCGTGGACCTCTTGGAGCAACTTGGTCTTCAACGACGGAATGTCCGGCACACAGACACGGCTGTCCTTCTTCAGGAGGAGCAGGCCATCACGCACTGTGTACTCGGATGATTCGTCGTCCTTGGGGAGCTTAGACACCTTTCGGAACAGTTCTCCGAACTGTTTGTCGTTGGCGATGTTGTCTCGGACAACATCCAGCATCGTGTTGTCGACACTGACTGTAACGTCCACTACTGGGACGTTGGGGCAAGACGGGGAGGGAGGGGGTACAAGACAAGACAGGACGGGGCAGAACAGGGCGGTGCTAGGCTACTCTAGCGGACGGGTGAGCTCGGGGAGCACTTACGTTTATTCACGATAAAACCGAACTCCAGACAAACGGGGGGAACGGGGGCAACCCGCAGGTATACCCTGCGGTGGCCTGCCTGCGGTGCGTGAAAACGCAAAGCGCAGCACAGGTCACGACCCACTGCGCCGCGCAGTACGCGCAGTACGCGCAGCACAGCGTCGGAGATACCATCTCCTACACTCCCACACTTAAGAAGGCTTCCTGCGAGGAGCCCTGCGTGTGCTCTTTATTTGGGGCTCCTCGAGGTGTTTACCGTATTTACTCAGCTCCTCGGGTGCATGGGACAAGTCCTCCAGTGTTTGCCATGTGTTGCCCGAGTGTGGGTAACCAACCCACTTGACATAAAACCGAAGTGACCCATCAGCCACTTTCTTGTGCCTCACGATCCTTTCGACTTCATATTCTTGAGTATAGTATTGTCCGAGGTCGTCTTCCAGTGGTGCGTCGTCCGGGACACCTTCGTCGGCGTCGGGGAACTGTGCTGGACTGCGGGTCGTGTGGCGACGCAGCTTGGACACATGGAAGACAGGATGGAGCTTGCTTCCAGGTGGCAAGTCCAACAGGTAGTTGAGGGGACTGGGTCGGGCCGCTATCTTGAACGGTCCTCGGTACTTGGGCAACAACTTCTTTGACTGGGCTTCGGGGACCTTGATGTTGTCGGCGTCCAGGTAGACAAGGTCTCCAACTTCAAAGGAGACATCCTGGTGTCGGCGGTCGTAGTACTTCGCCATCACTTGTTGCGCATCCGTGAGCGCGTCGGCGATCATCTTGTGTCGGACTTGATGATCTTTGACAAAGGCACTTGGTTTGGGAGGCAATCCAGCCGTGGACTCGGTCAGTGTCAAGGAGGTGGGAACATCAGGCTGGAATCCGTAGAGCGCCTCAAAGGGGCTCAAGCCAGTTGTGCTCGACTTGGCGGTGTTGTATGCAAACTCTGCATGTGTAGGAGATGGTATCTCCGACGCTGTGCTGCGCGTACTGCGCGTACTGCGCGGCGCAGTGGGTCGTGACCTGTGCTGCGCTTTGCGTTTTCACGCACCGCAGGCAGGCCACCGCAGGGTATACCTGCGGGTTGCCCCCGTTCCCCCCGTTTGTCTGGAGTTCGGTTTTATCGTGAATAAACGTAAGTGCTCCCCGAGCTCACCCGTCCGCTAGAGTAGCCTAGCACCGCCCTGTTCTGCCCCGTCCTGTCTTGTCTTGTACCCCCTCCCTCCCCGTCTTGCCCCAACGTCCCAGTAGTGGACGTTACATGGTAGCATCGGAAATCCTCGTCTTGTTTTCGTCCTGTTTGTCCTCTTTCTAGATCCTCAAGCTGGATCCCGCCTCTCTTGCCGACCGACTCTCCTCTCTGTCCCTGGAGCCTGCCCCTGCCATGAGCAACCCCCGCCCACTTCCGGAAGCCTTCCTCAAGACCTTCCGTGCCCCAGTGTTTACTGGGAAGAGCCGCTCCTCCTCGGTGGAGGACTGGCTGCAGCAACTCGAGGACTACCTCGATGCTGCCCAAGTCGCCCCCACCCACCACATCGTCGCCGCCAAGCTCTGCTTAAAGGACCAGGCGTACCGTTGGTACCGCCGCCAAGGGTTCGACGAGCAGAGCGAAGGTGTGTTTGACGACTTCAAGGACCGCCTCCGTCGCCGCTTCGGCAGCCCCAATGCTGAACTCATTGCCCGTGACAAGCTATACTCTCTCGTGCAGCGTGGTTCTGTGACCCGCTACATCGAGGAGTTTGAAGACCTCTCCTCCCAGATTGAGGAGCTGGGCTCTGCTGATGCGATGTACCTCTTCCAGAAGGGCCTCAAGCCCAAGATCAGAGAGTACATCGCCAGCAACCCTGATGCCCGCAAGTCCCTGGACGTGATGATGGACGTTGCCGAGAACCTCGACAACGTCCAGTACCATGGCCGCCAGTTCTACCCGCAGCTGGCAGGCGGCCATCGGTCTCATCACGTCCCAGCCCGTCCGCCTCGCCCGGCCCCGCCCGCAAGACCCATGCCTGAGCCCATGGACGTTGACGTCAACGCCATGGAGGCTCGTGGCCCTCCCCGCTCCCGGTTCCAGCAAGCTGCCACTGTCTCCCCCAAGGACAGACAGAAGCAGGAGGACCTCCGCCATGGTTCCTGCTTCTTCTGTCACCGACCGGGACACCAGGCCAAGGAGTGCCCCATGAAGTCGGGAAACGGCCGACCCTACTAGGTGGCTCTGGAGCCCTAGTAGGAGACCAACGCCGTGGATTGCTCAATGCAGTCCACGCGTCTCCAGAGGAAGTTCACCTCGCCCCCTCCCCCGAAGGAGAAACAAACCAAGTGTTGTGCGTCGTGCGAGAGGTGCATGGTGGCGCAAGCCGCCTGCCTCTCCACGAACGTGAAGAGAAAACCAAAATTGAAAACCAAAACAAAAAAGAAAATCAAGAACCCTTGAGGGACAGGACCGCCTGTGCCCTCACCCCTGTCAAGTCGTGTGTGTCGGATGCTTCCGACATGTGTCCGCAAGCCGTGGACGTCGTGTGCAATGGCGTGCTGACGCCGCAGGCCCCCGCAATGGCCGAACCCTATCCAAAATGTCCGAGTGGCCGTGATGAAGCCAACCAAGACCAAGTGTCGCCCGTTCCCCCAAGTCAAGTCATGGTGCAGGAGGCTGTGCAGGAGGACCATGAAGAGTCCCTGCTGTACCTCCCTGCCACCGTCCAAGGTCACACCGTCCGAATGATGGTGGACTCTGGAGCAAGCTGCAACTTTGTCAGCAGACGCTTGCTCCAGGAGCTCAACATACATGCAACCAAGAAGAAGTCGCCGATGAGTGTGGCGCTTGCAGACGATCGTGTGCAGCAGTGCACACACCAAGTGGTCCTGCGAGTGGCCCTCCATCCCAAGTACCATCCTGTCCTGTTGTTCCAAGTGATCGACACCAAGTTCGATGCCATCCTCGGCATGAGCTGGCTTGCTCGTGCCGAGCCGACTCCAGTCGTCGACTGGAAAGGCCGCACTGTCCGTGTTGGCCCTGACATTGTCCTGCAGGGCATGGCCTCACCCAACATGCCACCTCTCCTCTCAGCCATGCAATTCAAGAGGCTGATCAAGAAGGACACGTCGTTCCTCTGTGTCGTGCGTGAGGTCGACGACACCGACCAAGCCGGTCCCGGTCCCCCGCCTGTGGTGACCAAGCTGCTCGACGAGTACAAGGACGTATTCCCCGACCAGTTGCCACAATGCCTGCCACCCCAACGCACCGTCGATCATCGCATCGACATCGAACCAGGCTCGTCGCCTCCGTCAAGACCGACGTACCAACTGTCGCTGACGGAGATGGACGAACTCAAGCGCCAGTTGGATGACCTCCTCGCCCATGGGTTCATCCGCCCGAGCCAGTCACCGTATGGTGCACCAGTGCTCTTTGTCAAGAAGAAAGAAGGTGATCTCAGGATGTGCGTCGACTATCGCGCACTAAACAAACAGACCATCAAGAACACCTACCCGTTGCCCAGGATCGACGAGTTGATGGATCGTCTGAGTGGAGCAAAGGTCTTTAGCAAGATAGACCTCCGCTCAGGCTACCATCAGATCCGCATCCACGAGGATGATGTCCACAAGACCGCCTTCAGGACTCGCTACGGACTGTACGAGTTCCTAGTGCTGCCGTTCGGATTGACGAACGCACCTGCCACGTTCATGCAGCTGATGAACGATGTGTTCCGCCAAGAGCTCGACAACTCTGTCATCGTGTACCTGGATGATATCCTTGTGTACAGCAAGGATGAAGCGACCCATGAAGGTCATGTCGCCCGCGTGCTGGCCAAGCTACGCGAGCACAAGTTGTATGCCAAACTGTCCAAGTGTGAGTTCTTCAAGAATCAAGTCCCGTTCCTGGGACACGTTGTCTCAGGAAGAGGAATCGAAGTCGACCCCGCCAAGGTCAAGTCTGTGGTCGAGTGGCCGCCGCTCGCATGCGTCTCTGACGTGCAGTCGTTTCTCGGTCTCGTCAACTACTACCGCCGATTCATCCCCGATCTGGCGCGCACTGCCGGTCCACTCACAGACCTACTCCGCAAAGAGTGCCCCTTCGTGTGGGACCACCCACAACGCCAAGCGTTCGAGACCCTCAAGCACGCCTTGACGAACGCTCCTGTCCTCGCTGTGTTCGACCCGAACACGGATGTCTCCGTGCACACCGACGCCTCCGACTTTGCGGTGGGAGCTGTTTTGATGCAGGAGGGAAGGCCCGTTGCCTTCGAGTCGCGCAAACTGTCCCAACACGAGATCAACTATCCCGTGCACGAGAAGGAGCAGCTTGCGATCATCTACGCGCTGCAGAAGTTCCGAGTGTACCTCCACGGTACCGCCAAGCCCTTCAAGATTGTGACGGACCACCAGTCACTGCGTTACCTCGACACCAAGAAGAACCTGAGCCGACGCCAAGCGCGATGGATGGAGTTCCTCGCCGAGTACAACTACGAGGTTGTATACCAGAAAGGCAAACTCAATGTGGTGCCTGACGCACTGTCCCGACGCCCCGACTACCAATTGGCGTCACTGTACGAGTCGACTGTCAGTGTCGACAACACGATGCTGGATGTTGTCCGAGACAACATCGCCAACGACAAACAGTTCGGAGAACTGTTCCGAAAGGTGTCTAAGCTCCCCAAGGACGACGAATCATCCGAGTACACAGTGCGTGATGGCCTGCTCCTCCTGAAGAAGGACAGCCGTGTCTGTGTGCCGGACATTCCGTCGTTGAAGACCAAGTTGCTCCAAGAGGTCCACGACTCGCCCCTCGCTGGACACTTTGGAGTCGAGAAGACATACGACCGACTGGCCAAAGTCGCATACTGGCCTGGAATGAAGCGCACCGTCGAGAAGTACATCGAGTCCTGCCATACCTGCAAGATGGTCAAGTCACGCACGACCCGAGAGCAAGGATTGCTGCAACCCCTGCCTGTTCCCGACCGCCCCTGGACCAGCATGTCCATGGATCTCATCACGCATCTACCGACGACCAAGTTGGACCACGATGCAATCGCTGTCTTTGTCGACAGGTTCAGCAAGATGGCACACTTTGTGCCGTGCCAGACGACATGCTCCGCGCCTGACCTTGCACTGCTGTTCTTCAAGCATGTGTTCAAGCACCACGGCCTCCCAAAGTCCATCGTCAGTGATCGAGACCCCCGATTCACCTCCTTGTTTTGGACAAGTCTGTTCGACCATCTCGGCACCAAGCTGAACATGTCAACCTCGCACCACCAACAAACGGATGGACAGTCCGAGCGGACGATCCGCACCCTCGAGCAATACCTGATGTTAGAGTCCAAAGGGGACTCAACGGCAAAAGAAGAAGTGAGCTCGAAGTGAGCTCAGGGAAAGCAAGGGTAGAGTCCGAAGTGGACTCGGAGAGGGAGCGAGGGAAGCAAAGATCCGTTCAAGATAAGACTTGTCTCGAAATGAGACGTGAGGAACACTCAGAGAATAAAGTAGAAGGCACTTTATTTAGTCCTATTTTGAACGCTAAGGTTCGACTACACATCGCGGGGGTCAGGCTATTTATAGACAAGTCCGGACTTGGCAGCGAAGGGCGGCCAAGGGAGGGAAAAGTGGGCGATCGAGCAGGGCGAAGGGGGCGATGCACGAACGAGGGCCGAGAAGGACCACCGAGACAGGCAGAGAACCAAAGCGAGAGAGGCGCAAGCAAAAGCGAAGCACCTGGCAGGAGAAACGTGCAAAGGCGAAGCAATGTGACTCAACGTCCAAGAAGCGGATTGGTCAAGTATAAGGTTGGGGCAAATGCATGCGAGATGAACAAGAGATCGGGGCGGTCAGGCAGGTCATGAGTCACCGGTGGGGGGACACATGACCGGCAGCCGAATTGCAACCAATCGCAGCAAGGCGCGTGCACAAACAAACCGGCGCGTGCGAAGAAGACAAAGGAAGCGGAGCAGCGCGGGAAAACGGAAGTGCGGAAGGAGCGGAAAAGACAGGCAAAAGGCGGAAAATCGGAGGGGAACTGCAAGGCTACACACAAACAAACAGAAAGGCAAAAGAATAGCCAAGTGTGCAGTCAAAGTGGAGAACAAGCAGGAGCTATCCCTAACATCATCCCCTTCCTTAGCGACGAACTCCGGACGTCGCCTTCGGCTTTGAGGGATAGCGAAGGTGGAAGTCAGCAACAAGATCAGTGGCGTGGGAAACATTGGCAGCGGGCTCCCAAGACCGGTCAGTCTCGGAATAGCCCTTCCACTGAACCAAGTACTGTAAGCGACCACGGAAGAGCCGAGAATCGAGAACAGTCTCGACCTCAAACTCTTCCTGGGAGTTAACAAGAATGGGAGGTGGTTCTGGTTGGGTGAACTCGGGAACAATGTCCTTCGTTCGGGGTTCAAGGAGGGATACATGGAAAACGGGGTGAACTTTAAGTGTGGAAGGGAGTTTAAGCTCAAAGGCAACGGGGTTGATGCGGCGAAGAACTTTAAAGGGGCCAAGCTTTTTCTGGTCAAGCTTGTTGGAGGGACGAAGGGTGCGAATGTGGCGACGATCCAGAAAAACGAGGTCGCCAACGGAGATGTCGGGAGTGGGGAGACGGGATTTGTTGGCCTGCACAGTGTAGGACTCTTGGGCAACCCGGAGGTTGGCCTTGAGATCCTCGAGAACGGTCTGAAGTCGGTCGACACGTTCTTCGGCAGAGGGCACAACTGTGATGATCATGCACGTTGGGAACACGTGTGGACTGCTGCGCGTGATGCACCGTGAGTCATGTTTGTTTGTCTTGGCGTGTATTCCCTGATTGGCTGGCGCCGATGACTCTTACTTCGCCTCCGACTGCGCTGTGCTTCGCCCCTCTCTCTAGCAGCTCCGCCTCCCTCGCACCCCCATCTCGTCCCTCGTTTGTCGCTCCACCCCTCTCGCCCACTTTCGCCCTTCGGTTTCCCTCTTGGCTATAAAGCCCCTCCTTTCTTGCACCCATTTTGTATCTGCAGTTCGAACAACACTTGTTGTTATCTGATAAGTCGTAATATAGCTTATCGTTGTTCGCCAAGCACCTGGTCGTCCAGTGTCGTTGCTTGTCGTGGTCCTCACATATTGTTCGAACTCCCTCTCTCTGTCTGACCACCTGCTTGGCTGAGGCTTCGTTGCTGCCCTCATCCTTCTATTCTCTGTTGTCTTCCCTGCATCCTCGCTCCCCACTTTCAAAGCCCACATGGACCAACTCCAGGCCCAAATCGTTGCCCTCCAGGAGGAACTGGTTCTCCTCCGGACCACACATTCTTCCGCCGCCCCACAGCTCCCGCACATGCCGACCCCGGACAAGTTCGACGGCACCAGGTCAAAGTTCCGCCCCTTCGTCAACCAGTGCCGCCTGCTCATGATGCTCCAGGCATCCAGGTTCCCGTCCGAGCAAGTCAAGGTGGGTTACGTCTTGAGTTTGCTCACTGGTCCGGCCCTCCAGTGGGCGACTCCCTTGATCGAGTCGAACGATCAAATCCTGCACTCGTTCGACTCGTTCATGGAACGCTTTCGCCAAGCGTTTGACGATCCCGACCGCACCCACACTGCCGAGCTGCTCCTTTCCTCCATGGCACAGGGCAACCGCTCGTGCATGGATTATGCCTCAGAGTTCCTCCGCGTTGCCGCCGACCTTCCCTGGAACGACGAAGCCAAGATCTCCGCCTTCCGCCGTGGCCTGTCGAGGGAGATCAAGCAGCGCCTCTCCTTCATCGACCCTCTCCCTCTCCGCTTGGTCCCGTTCGTCGAGCGTTGCCTCAAGATCGATGCACGCATCATCGAGCTCAACAACGAGCTCCGAAACACTGGCCCTGTTTCCTTCGGCACCCAGGCCTTCAACTCCCGCACCCCGTCCTTCCAGCCGCCCGCCCAGGAGCCTCCGGTTCTCTACTCCGAGCCGATGCAGATCGACGCCGCCGTCGTCAGCCGCCTGACCCCCGAGGAGAAGAACCGCCGCTTCCAGGAGCGCCTCTGCTTCCGCTGTGGCAAGCCCGGCCACGTCGCCAAGTCCTGCCCCCTCAAGTCCGGCTCCCGTGCTCCCGCCTCTGGTTCCCGCTTCCCCGGCTCCCGTCCTCAGGCTCCCGGCTCCCGTCCCCGTTCGAAGGTTGTCCGAACCATCGTCTACGATGATGGTGAGGAGGAACACTTCGAGTCGGGAAACGACCAGGCCCAGATCTAAGTGGAGGCTTAGATCTGGAGCCGTCTCCCCTTCCTCCAGAAGCAAGCGTCGATGGTAAGGAGCATGAGGTAAGTGTCGAACGCATGGCTATGTGTGGAATGATCAATGTAGTCGGTGGTGGATCGCACTCTGTCAAACCCGCCTCTTCTAAGGGCACATCTGGCTCCCAGATGTCTTTGACAGAGCTCCCGATCTCCACACCACCTGCGAACTTGGTCATCTGCTCGAACCATGCTGCCGACACTGATCTCTGCTCCGAGCCTTCTTCGTGCGTCTCGTCGATTTCTTCGTCTTCTCCCGTTTTCTCCGCTTCTCTTGTTCTCCCTTCTGGTCGCTCCCTCTCTTGCCAACTTCTCGTCGATTCTGGTGCCTCCGGCAACTTCATCGACGAGAGCTTTGTTGACCGCTTCTCGGTCCCCCTCGTTTCCAAATCCACTCCCCTCCCTGTCCAAGGTGTCGATGGCCAGCCACTTTCTTCCGGCCCCATCACTTTTGAGACGGAACCCCTCAAGATTGTTCTTGGGGACTACACTCAACACCTTTCCTTTGATGTCATTAAGTCTCCCCACCAACCTGTTATCCTTGGCTATCCCTGGCTGCAGTCCATCGAACCCTAGGTTCCACTGGGCTCGTGGACTCCTTTGCCTTCCCCGTCCTGCAAACCACATCCTCAAGGTTGTGGATGCCTCTTCCCTCCCTTCCGTTTCTTCCGTTTCTCCTTCTCCCCTTCCTCTTGTTGGCGACACACCCAATGTTTTCCCTCGTGCCTCTACCGACACCACTGTGGTGCTCGCTTCTTCGCCTCGCACCGTTTGTACTCGCGAAGATGATCAGAATAAAGTGATCGCTCAACGTTATTCTGATTGTGTTCCGAGTGAGGTGCCCTGTTCCTGTGCTGCTCGTCCTGGTCCCTCCGGTCTCGTCTCCGTCCGTCCTGGTCTCCCCGGTCCCGTTGCTCCCAGCCCCGCTCCTGTCCGTGTCCAAGCGATCAGGTACAAGTCGTTGGAGCAGTCCGTCCTCGACACACAGTCTAGCCCCGACCCCCTGACTGTGTTCCAAGTCCTCGTCCTTCCTGCCACCGATCCGGATCCGACGCCCCTCTCGACGTCGATCCCCGAGGAGTACAAGTCGTTTGGCTCAGTCTTCTCGAAGCAGGAAGCCGATTCGTTGCCCCCGCACCGGACGTACGACTGCCCGATCGACCTGGAGCCCGGCAAGACCCCCAAGTTCGGACCGCTCTACTCCCTGTCAGAGCCCGAACTCAAGGCCCTTCGTGAATACCTCGACGACAACCTCGTCAAAGGGTTCATCCGTCCTTCGTCCTCTCCCGCCGGTTCTCCGATCCTTTTCGTCAAGAAGAAGGACGGCTCTCTGCGTCTCTGCGTGGACTATCGCGCATTGAACACGATCACGGTCAAGAATCGTTACCCCTTACCGTTGATCAATGAGATGCTGGACCGAGTCCGGGACGCGAAGGTGTTCACGAAGCTGGACCTCCGCGGGGCCTACAACCTGCTGCGTATCCGCGCAGGCGACGAGTGGAAGACGGCCTTTCGCACTCGTTACGGCCAGTTCGAGTACTTGGTGATGCCCTTTGGACTCACCAATGCTCCGGCCACCTTCCAGCACTTCATCAACGATGTCCTTCGTGATGAACTGGACAACTTTGCGATTGCCTACCTTGACGACATTTTGATTTACAGCGCTGACCCCACTCAGCATGCAAATCACGTCAAGCAGGTCCTGGCCAAGCTCCAGGCTGCAAAGTTGTACTGCAAGCTGGAGAAGTGCGAGTTCTCCAAGGACAAGGTCTCATTCCTCGGCTACGTCATCTCGCCCAAGGGTATCGAGATGGAACGAGCAAAGCTCTCCGCCATTGTCGACTGGCCCGTCCCCCGCAATGTCTCCGACCTTCGCTCCTTCATTGGGTTCTCGAACTTTTACCGTCGCTTCATTGACGGATATGCCAAGATCGCCGGTCCGCTCACGCTCCTGTTCAAGAAGTCCCAGGTCTTCCGCTGGTCCCCCGACGCCCACAAGGCTTTCCAGTCCCTCAAGGAAGCCTTCGTCTCCGAGCCCGTCCTTGCGCACCCCGACCCATCCAAGCCCTTTGTCGTGGAGTCTGATGCCTCAGACTTTGCGATCGGATGCGTCCTGTCCCAGCGCGGCTCCGATGGCCACCTGCACCCGTGCTCCTTCCACTCCCGCACGCTCATGGATGCTGAACGCAACTACAGCATCTATGAGAAGGAGCTCTTGGCCATCAAGGAGGCTTTCGAGGTCTGGCGACACTACCTCGAAGGTGCCCAACACCCAGTCCAAGTCCTTACCGACCACAAGAACTTGGAATACCTGGCGTCGGCCCGCATCCTCAACCAGCGACACGCCCGGTGGTCGCAGTTCCTGTCTCGGTTCGACCTCCGGATCCAGTACCTCCCCGGTCCAAAGAACGGCAAGGCCGACGCTCTCTCCCGCCGCCCGGACTACGTCCCTCCGTCCGCACCTGTGTCCAAGGAGCCTCCCCCGTTGCTGCCACCTTCGTCGTTCGCCTGTGCCGTCCGTCGCTCCTCGGATGCAAGTTCCACTCGCCCTGTGGACTTGCTCAAGCTCATTGCCGAGGAGCAACCCAAGGACCCGTCCCTGGACCAGCTCCGCAACGATCCCAAGTATGTCCTGAAGGATGGTCTCCTCACCTTCATGGACAAGATCGTTGTGCCCGAGTCGTGTCGAGTCCCCGTCCTCAAGTCATGCCACGATCCTGTCGCTGTTGGACATCCTGGCATTCGGCGGACTCGGGCACTGATCTCGAGGCAGTTCTGGTGGCCCTCAATCCGCAAGGATGTCCAGGCTTATGTCTCGACGTGCGACACTTGTGCACGCTCGAAAGTCCCTCGACATAAGCCGTTTGGATACTTGCAGCCCCTCCCGACGGCATCGCGACCCTGGTCTCTGGTGACGATGGACTTTATCACCGACCTCCCCGAGTCCAACGGCAAGACTTGCATCTTTGTCGTCGTCGATAGCCTGACCAAGATGGCCCACTTCCTTCCCTGTCGGTCCCTCCCAAGTGCCGAGGAAACAGCGTCGCTGTTCCTCGACAACATCTTCCGTCTCCACGGTCTCCCGGACAACATCGTCTCGGACCGAGGAAGCCAGTTCACCTCGCGGTTCTGGCAGGCCCTGTGCTCAGAACTCGGCATCAAGACCAGTCTGTCCACGGCGTTCCACCCCCAAACCGATGGACAGACTGAGCGGGTCAACCAAGTCATCAACCAGCATCTCCGCTGCTACACCTCGTACCAGCAGGATGACTGGGCGATGCTGCTCCCGCTCGCCGAGTTCTCATACAACAACCTCGAGCACACCTCGACCAAGGCCTCCCCGTTCCTGGCGACTTACGGCTTCAACCCTCGATTCGAGTCTCCGGTCCTTCCTTCCAGCCTCGATGTCCCCTCCGCGACCGACCGAGTCGAACACCTTCAGCACAACTTGGCGTTGCTGAAGGAGAACCTCGAGAAGGCCAAGGCGGACTACAAGCGCTTTGCGGATGCCCACAAGTCCGACGCTCCCAAGTTCGCTCCTGGCGATCAAGTCTGGGTCCTAACACGCAACATCAAGACCACCCGTCCAAGCAAGAAGTTGGACTACCAGCGCATCGGACCCTACAAGATCGTCGAAGCCATCGGTTCCCTCGCCTTCCGCCTCGACCTTCCCAAGGATCTCAAGATCCATCCGGTGTTCCATGTCTCCCTCCTTGAGCCCCACAAGTCGAACACCCTCCCCGGCCGCATCCAAGACCCTCCTCCGCCAGTCCGCGTCGACGACCACTTGGAGTATGAAGTCCAGGAGATCCTCGACTCCAAGCTGGTCCGCGGTAAGTTGAGCTATTTCGTTGATTGGAAGGGCTACTCGACTGATCATCGCAGCTGGGAGCCCGCCAACTACGTTAACGCTCCCGACAAGATAGCCGACTTCCACCGCCGGTACCCCGACAAGCCTGGACTTATTGTTCGCAGGAGTGGCCGTAGTTTGGGGAGGGGATGATGTGATGATCATGCACGTTGGGAACACGTGTGGACTGCTGCGCGTGATGCACCGTGAGTCATGTTTGTTTGTCTTGGCGTGTATTCCCTGATTGGCTGGCGCCGATGACTCTTACTTCGCCTCCGACTGCGCTGTGCTTCGCCCCTCTCTCTAGCAGCTCCGCCTCCCTCGCACCCCCATCTCGTCCCTCGTTTGTCGCTCCACCCCTCTCGCCCACTTTCGCCCTTCGGTTTCCCTCTTGGCTATAAAGCCCCTCCTTTCTTGCACCCATTTTGTATCTGCAGTTCGAACAACACTTGTTGTTATCTGATAAGTCGTAATATAGCTTATCGTTGTTCGCCAAGCACCTGGTCGTCCAGTGTCGTTGCTTGTCGTGGTCCTCACAACAACAGAGGGATCACGAATGATAGAGGGATCGAAAATGGGGTGATGGCCATGGACTGCAAAGAAGGGAGTCATGCCAGTGGAGGTGTTTTCCGAGTTGTTGTAAGTGAACTCGGCAAGGGGAAGGTGAAGGGTCCAGTCGTCTTGCAGGTAATTGCAATGGATACGCAAATACTGCTCGATGACCTGGTTGAGAACCTCGGTCGAACCGTCGGTCTCGGGGTGGAAGGCAGAAGAAAGGGAAATCTTCGTCTTCAGAAGCTCATTGAAGCGCCTCCAGAAGGCCGAAGTAAACTGAGTTCCTCGGTCCGAAACAATAGACCGGGGACAACCATGCAAGCGGAAGATGTGGGAGAGGAAGAGTTCGGCGGTTTGCTCGCCTGTAACCGTCTTCGTGGTGGGCACAAAGTGTGCTTGTTTGGACAGGCGGTCCTTAACCACGAAGATCGAGTCAAAACCGTTCGAAGGTGGGAGATCCGTGATGAAGTCCATCGACAGGTCCCACCAACGTTCGGAAGGAACGGGGAGAGGATGAAGTAAACCATAAGGGGAGTGACGGGACGGCTTGGCTCGCTGGCACGCTTCACAATTAGCAATGAAGCGACGCACAGACTTACGAAGCCGGGGCCAGTGAAAGTCCCGGGAGACTGAGCTCAACGGTCTTGGCAAGACCAAAGTGACCAGCGGCAGCGGAGCAGTGACGTTGCTCAAACACTTTGAGCTGGAGCTCGGGGGAAGGGACAACGATCAGGTCTTTAAAGTAAAGGAGACCGTCACGGAAGGAGTAATCGCCATCAAGACGTTTGGCGTTAAAGTCAGAAAGGAGGGAACAAGAAAGGGTGGCAGCTCGAATCTCGGAAAGAAAGTCGGGATTCGAGCCGATAACAGTGATGCTGTCGAGAGAAATAGACTCGAACAGCTGAAGGAAGTTGGTGGAGTGGAGGGAGTCACCAGGCTTTATCTCAAAGTCAGAACGGCGACTGAGAGCATCGGCTTTGGTGTTGAGACGACCAGGGCGGTGGTAAATGCGAAAAGCAAAGTCAGAAAGGAATTGGGCCCACCGGAACTGGCGGCGAGAAAGTTGAGAAGCGGCAGTGAACCGGGTAAGGTTCTGATGATCAGAGAAAACAAGAGTGGGAATATCAGGGTCGGCAGCCATCAAGTAATGACGCCAGGCGGTAAAGGAATCGACAATGGCGAGGAGCTCTTTGTCGTGAGTGTCATAATTCACCTCGGCGGGACGGAATTGCCGAGAGTGAAAAGCAACGGGGTGAAGAGCGCCGTCAGGGTCAAACTGAGAAAGGACGGCACCCAAAGCAAAGTCAGAAGCATCGGGCTCGATGACAGCGGGTTTAGAGAAATCAAAGTATCGAAGAATAGGTGCGGAAGTGAAGGAAAGTTTAAGAGAATCAAAAGCCTCTTGGGCCTCGGGAGACCAAGAGAAGGTGGAGGATTTGGTAGGTGAGGGAAGTCAAAGGACGAGCAAGTGCGGAAAAGTCCTTGACGAAGCGGCGGTAAAAGTTTGCGAAACCAATAAAGACTTGGATATCGCGAGCAGAAGAGGGAACAGGCCAAAGGGAAACGGCCTCGACCTTGGCAGGGTCCATTTTGATGCCATCGGCAGAAATGATCATGCCGAGAAAGTCAACTTCAGAAAGGTCAAAAGAACACTTGGCCGGATTGACCTTAAGGGAGTGTTCACGAAGGCGAGAGAGAACAAGCTTAACATGCTCCTCATGCTCCTGGGGATCTTTTGAGAAGATCAGGATGTCGTCAAGATAAATGACAACACAGACACCAAGGAGGTCCGAGAAGATGTCGTTCATAAAAAACTGAAAAGCAGCGGGGGCATTCGAAAGACCAAAGGGGATAACATTGTACTCAAATGAGCCAGATTTGCAAACAAAAGCAGTCTTCCACTCATCGCCCTTCTTGACACGAACCAAGTGGTAAGCATCAGGAAGGTCGAGGTGTGAGAAGACGCGGGCAGAAGAAAGTTTATCCAGAAGATCCTGGAAGAGGGGAAGTGGGTAACGGTTCTTCTTCGTGATGGCATTGAGGCCTCGGTAGTCGACGCAAAGGCGAAGACCACCATTGGGCTTCTTCACGAAGAAGCAGGGAGCACCAACGGGAGAAGAGGATTTGGAGATCCAACCACGTGCGAGGGCGTTGGTCAGATACTCCGAAAGAGCAGATTCCTCGGCCGGGGACAAAGGATAGACTTTCCCCGGCTTTGGCAAACGAGGTTCCTTTCCATCCTCGGTCCGTACAAACTCAATGGACAAGTCATACGGACGATGAGGAGGCAAGGAAGAAGGAGGGTCAGACTTGAGGCTGAAAACGTCGCCAAACTCATTGTATTTGAGTGGGACGCCTCGAGAGTCAACAGGGGTGCCAGACTCGGCATACACCTTCGTCGTGAGCACGGACCTTATCGACACCGTAGGATACGTCTCCGGCGAAGGAGGACGGATATCCATTTGGGCAGCGAAAATGTCGAGCTTGTCTTCCCGTGCAAGACGGAGAAGACTCGCCGCATTAACGAGCTCAATGTCGGGTGAAGATAAAGCCGTTGGCTCTTCAGAAAGCGAAGCAGAGTCAAGGCGGGAAGAAAGGGAAGGCGAAGTGCCAAAGGAGGGAACCGGTGTAAGGGAAGGACCGGAGGGAGGAGGAGTCAAAGGCGAAGTGCCCGAAGGGGGAGGCGAGGAGCCGGAAGCGGACGGAGTGTCCAAGGAAGAAGCAGAGACATCCGCGAGGATGTGTCCATCAGCAAGGCAAGAGGGATCGGAGAATGAAAGGGAGAGGGACTTCCAATTAACAACTGGATTATGCAAGCGCATCCAGGGAAGACCAAGAGTGATGGGAGTGGTGGAGAGTCGAGTCACAAGAAAAGAAATCGACTCGGTGTGGGAACCAATGGTCAGAGTCAAAGGCGCGGTTTGGAAACGAATGAAACCGGCCGAAGAACCATCAGCAAGGGAAACGGAGTAAGGAGTAGAAAGAGGGATAAGAGAGAGTTTATGGAGATCGGCAAAGGCAGGATCAATGAGGGCAAGAGCGGAACATCCATCATCAATAAAAACAGAAAGGGAGATGGAGACCGGGCCAGAAAGACTCATGACGATAAGAGTGGCCGGAAGAAGAAGCTTATCGTCCGATAGTGACGAGTCAGAGGGGGAAGATGTTCGTATCGCCGAACAGACCACCTCGCTTACTTGCGAGGTGCTGCTCGGCTGTGAGCATTTCCCGAGTTCCGTTTGACCAGAACCGGGCACTGCTGAACATCGCGACTGCCGGGACAAGACTTTTCCCCGCAGTACAAGCAGAGACCCTGCTCACGACGTCGCTTTTTCTCGACGTCGGAGAGCTTAGCAGGGCGGACCGAGACAGAGTCAAGGTCCATGGGAGTGGGTGCAGAAGAGGAGGAAGAAGAAACATGCGCGGGAGAATGGTGGTGATGGGGAGCAGAGCGAGAAGAAGGAGGAGGAGGTTGGGAACGGGAGGAGACCTTGAGACGATGGAGGGCATCGTCGTACTCGACCGCTGCCTTGATCAACTCGGGCAAGGAAGCGGGAGCGGGGCGGAGACCGATGAGGTGGAACTTGACCTCAGACTTCAAACCCTCCTTGAAGAAGTGCATCTTGGTGGGTTCGTCAGTCTGGACGCGGGCGGCGAGCTGGACGAAGCGGGTGGCGAAGGCTTGGCAGGACTTGAGCTGGACCAAGCGTTTGAGGTCGTTCAAGGCCTTATCTTGCGAGGAGGCCGTGTCCTCACCGAAGGTCGACTTGAGGGCAACTTCAAAATCCGCGAAGGAAGCCGGGAAGCGGTTGGCCATATAAAAGGCGGCCTCGTACCATTTGAAAGCTTCGCCGCGGAGGAAGGAGGTGGCATAAAGGACCTTCTGGCGCTCGGGCGCAAAGAAGGCAGGATCGGCGAGGAAGACGAGGTGGCACTGGGCGAGGAAGGCCGTCGTCTCGTCGCGGGAACCTAGGAACTCCTTGGGCTTGTTCACCTGGTAGACCTGGCGGGGAGCGGCGGCGGGAGCTTGCAGATCTTGGATCTGACGATGGAGAGCAGCGTTCTGGGTCATGAGGGCGTTCATACGCTCCTCCATGCGCGCCAGGTACGCATTGAGATCTGCCGGGGGTGCAGCAGGCTCAGCCATCGGATCGACGAGGGAAAGAGAGGCGAAAGAAGAAGAAAGGCCGGGAAGCCAAGAGGGAGCGTTCAAAATGATGTTAGAGTCCAAAGGGGACTCAACGGCAAAAGAAGAAGTGAGCTCGAAGTGAGCTCAGGGAAAGCAAGGGTAGAGTCCGAAGTGGACTCGGAGAGGGAGCGAGGGAAGCAAAGATCCGTTCAAGATAAGACTTGTCTCGAAATGAGACGTGAGGAACACTCAGAGAATAAAGTAGAAGGCACTTTATTTAGTCCTATTTTGAACGCTAAGGTTCGACTACACATCGCGGGGGTCAGGCTATTTATAGACAAGTCCGGACTTGGCAGCGAAGGGCGGCCAAGGGAGGGAAAAGTGGGCGATCGAGCAGGGCGAAGGGGGCGATGCACGAACGAGGGCCGAGAAGGACCACCGAGACAGGCAGAGAACCAAAGCGAGAGAGGCGCAAGCAAAAGCGAAGCACCTGGCAGGAGAAACGTGCAAAGGCGAAGCAATGTGACTCAACGTCCAAGAAGCGGATTGGTCAAGTATAAGGTTGGGGCAAATGCATGCGAGATGAACAAGAGATCGGGGCGGTCAGGCAGGTCATGAGTCACCGGTGGGGGGACACATGACCGGCAGCCGAATTGCAACCAATCGCAGCAAGGCGCGTGCACAAACAAACCGGCGCGTGCGAAGAAGACAAAGGAAGCGGAGCAGCGCGGGAAAACGGAAGTGCGGAAGGAGCGGAAAAGACAGGCAAAAGGCGGAAAATCGGAGGGGAACTGCAAGGCTACACACAAACAAACAGAAAGGCAAAAGAATAGCCAAGTGTGCAGTCAAAGTGGAGAACAAGCAGGAGCTATCCCTAACACCTGAGGACATACGCCTCGACCAGCCAAGACGACTGGGACATACAGCTGAGTCATGCAGAGTTTGCATACAACACCGCCAAGTCGAGCACAACTGGCTTGAGCCCCTTTGAGGCGCTCTACGGATTCCAGCCTGATGTTCCCACCTCCTTGACACTGACCGAGTCCACGGCTGGATTGCCTCCCAAACCAAGTGCCTTTGTCAAAGATCATCAAGTCCGACACAAGATGATCGCCGACGCGCTCACGGATGCGCAACAAGTGATGGCGAAGTACTACGACCGCCGACACCAGGATGTCTCCTTTGAAGTTGGAGACCTTGTCTACCTGGACGCCGACAACATCAAGGTCCCCGAAGCCCAGTCAAAGAAGTTGTTGCCCAAGTACCGAGGACCGTTCAAGATAGCGGCCCGACCCAGTCCCCTCAACTACCTGTTGGACTTGCCACCTGGAAGCAAGCTCCATCCTGTCTTCCATGTGTCCAAGCTGCGTCGCCACACGACCCGCAGTCCAGCACAGTTCCCCGACGCCGACGAAGGTGTCCCGGACGACGCACCACTGGAAGACGACCTCGGACAATACTATACTCAAGAATATGAAGTCGAAAGGATCGTGAGGCACAAGAAAGTGGCTGATGGGTCACTTCGGTTTTATGTCAAGTGGGTTGGTTACCCACACTCGGGCAACACATGGCAAACACTGGAGGACTTGTCCCATGCACCCGAGGAGCTGAGTAAATACGGTAAACACCTCGAGGAGCCCCAAATAAAGAGCACACGCAGGGCTCCTCGCAGGAAGCCTTCTTAAGTGTGGGAGTGTAGGAGATGGTATCTCCGACGCTGTGCTGCGCGTACTGCGCGTACTGCGCGGCGCAGTGGGTCGTGACCTGTGCTGCGCTTTGCGTTTTCACGCACCGCAGGCAGGCCACCGCAGGGTATACCTGCGGGTTGCCCCCGTTCCCCCCGTTTGTCTGGAGTTCGGTTTTATCGTGAATAAACGTAAGTGCTCCCCGAGCTCACCCGTCCGCTAGAGTAGCCTAGCACCGCCCTGTTCTGCCCCGTCCTGTCTTGTCTTGTACCCCCTCCCTCCCCGTCTTGCCCCAACGTCCCAGTAGTGGACGTTACAGCATGACTCAGCTGTATGTCCCAGTCGTCTTGGCTGGTCGAGGCGTATGTCCTCAGGTATTGCTCGAGGGTGCGGATCGTCCGCTCGGACTGTCCATCCGTTTGTTGGTGGTGCGAGGTTGACATGTTCAGCTTGGTGCCGAGATGGTCGAACAGACTTGTCCAAAACAAGGAGGTGAATCGGGGGTCTCGATCACTGACGATGGACTTTGGGAGGCCGTGGTGCTTGAACACATGCTTGAAGAACAGCAGTGCAAGGTCAGGCGCGGAGCATGTCGTCTGGCACGGCACAAAGTGTGCCATCTTGCTGAACCTGTCGACAAAGACAGCGATTGCATCGTGGTCCAACTTGGTCGTCGGTAGATGCGTGATGAGATCCATGGACATGCTGGTCCAGGGGCGGTCGGGAACAGGCAGGGGTTGCAGCAATCCTTGCTCTCGGGTCGTGCGTGACTTGACCATCTTGCAGGTATGGCAGGACTCGATGTACTTCTCGACGGTGCGCTTCATTCCAGGCCAGTATGCGACTTTGGCCAGTCGGTCGTATGTCTTCTCGACTCCAAAGTGTCCAGCGAGGGGCGAGTCGTGGACCTCTTGGAGCAACTTGGTCTTCAACGACGGAATGTCCGGCACACAGACACGGCTGTCCTTCTTCAGGAGGAGCAGGCCATCACGCACTGTGTACTCGGATGATTCGTCGTCCTTGGGGAGCTTAGACACCTTTCGGAACAGTTCTCCGAACTGTTTGTCGTTGGCGATGTTGTCTCGGACAACATCCAGCATCGTGTTGTCGACACTGACAGTCGACTCGTACAGTGACGCCAATTGGTAGTCGGGGCGTCGGGACAGTGCGTCAGGCACCACATTGAGTTTGCCTTTCTGGTATACAACCTCGTAGTTGTACTCGGCGAGGAACTCCATCCATCGCGCTTGGCGTCGGCTCAGGTTCTTCTTGGTGTCGAGGTAACGCAGTGACTGGTGGTCCGTCACAATCTTGAAGGGCTTGGCGGTACCGTGGAGGTACACTCGGAACTTCTGCAGCGCGTAGATGATCGCAAGCTGCTCCTTCTCGTGCACGGGATAGTTGATCTCGTGTTGGGACAGTTTGCGCGACTCGAAGGCAACGGGCCTTCCCTCCTGCATCAAAACAGCTCCCACCGCAAAGTCGGAGGCGTCGGTGTGCACGGAGACATCCGTGTTCGGGTCGAACACAGCGAGGACAGGAGCGTTCGTCAAGGCGTGCTTGAGGGTCTCGAACGCTTGGCGTTGTGGGTGGTCCCACACGAAGGGGCACTCTTTGCGGAGTAGGTCTGTGAGTGGACCGGCAGTGCGCGCCAGATCGGGGATGAATCGGCGGTAGTAGTTGACGAGACCGAGAAACGACTGCACGTCAGAGACGCATGCGAGCGGCGGCCACTCGACCACAGACTTGACCTTGGCGGGGTCGACTTCGATTCCTCTTCCTGAGACAACGTGTCCCAGGAACGGGACTTGATTCTTGAAGAACTCACACTTGGACAGTTTGGCATACAACTTGTGCTCGCGTAGCTTGGCCAGCACGCGGGCGACATGACCTTCATGGGTCGCTTCATCCTTGCTGTACACAAGGATATCATCCAGGTACACGATGACAGAGTTGTCGAGCTCTTGGCGGAACACATCGTTCATCAGCTGCATGAACGTGGCAGGTGCGTTCGTCAATCCGAACGGCAGCACTAGGAACTCGTACAGTCCGTAGCGAGTCCTGAAGGCGGTCTTGTGGACATCATCCTCGTGGATGCGGATCTGATGGTAGCCTGAGCGGAGGTCTATCTTGCTAAAGACCTTTGCTCCACTCAGACGATCCATCAACTCGTCGATCCTGGGCAACGGGTAGGTGTTCTTGATGGTCTGTTTGTTTAGTGCGCGATAGTCGACGCACATCCTGAGATCACCTTCTTTCTTCTTGACAAAGAGCACTGGTGCACCATACGGTGACTGGCTCGGGCGGATGAACCCATGGGCGAGGAGGTCATCCAACTGGCGCTTGAGTTCGTCCATCTCCGTCAGCGACAGTTGGTACGTCGGTCTTGACGGAGGCGACGAGCCTGGTTCGATGTCGATGCGATGATCGACGGTGCGTTGGGGTGGCAGGCATTGTGGCAACTGGTCGGGGAATACGTCCTTGTACTCGTCGAGCAGCTTGGTCACCACAGGCGGGGGACCGGGACCGGCTTGGTCGGTGTCGTCGACCTCACGCACGACACAGAGGAACGACGTGTCCTTCTTGATCAGCCTCTTGAATTGCATGGCTGAGAGGAGAGGTGGCATGTTGGGTGAGGCCATGCCCTGCAGGACAATGTCAGGGCCAACACGGACAGTGCGGCCTTTCCAGTCGACGACTGGAGTCGGCTCGGCACGAGCAAGCCAGCTCATGCCGAGGATGGCATCGAACTTGGTGTCGATCACTTGGAACAACAGGACAGGATGGTACTTGGGATGGAGGGCCACTCGCAGGACCACTTGGTGTGTGCACTGCTGCACACGATCGTCTGCAAGCGCCACACTCATCGGCGACTTCTTCTTGGTTGCATGTATGTTGAGCTCCTGGAGCAAGCGTCTGCTGACAAAGTTGCAGCTTGCTCCAGAGTCCACCATCATTCGGACGGTGTGACCTTGGACGGTGGCAGGGAGGTACAGCAGGGACTCTTCATGGTCCTCCTGCACAGCCTCCTGCACCATGACTTGACTTGGGGGAACGGGCGACACTTGGTCTTGGTTGGCTTCATCACGGCCACTCGGACATTTTGGATAGGGTTCGGCCATTGCGGGGGCCTGCGGCGTCAGCACGCCATTGCACACGACGTCCACGGCTTGCGGACACATGTCGGAAGCATCCGACACACACGACTTGACAGGGGTGAGGGCACAGGCGGTCCTGTCCCTCAAGGGTTCTTGATTTTCTTTTTTGTTTTGGTTTTCAATTTTGGTTTTCTCTTCACGTTCGTGGAGAGGCAGGCGGCTTGCGCCACCATGCACCTCTCGCACGACGCACAACACTTGGTTTGTTTCTCCTTCGGGGGAGGGGGCGAGGTGAACTTCCTCTGGAGACGCGTGGACTGCATTGAGCAATCCACGGCGTTGGTCTCCTACTAGGGCTCCAGAGCCACCTAGTAGGGTCGGCCGTTTCCCGACTTCATGGGGCACTCCTTGGCCTGGTGTCCCGGTCGGTGACAGAAGAAGCAGGAACCATGGCGGAGGTCCTCCTGCTTCTGTCTGTCCTTGGGGGAGACAGTGGCAGCTTGCTGGAACCGGGAGCGGGGAGGGCCACGAGCCTCCATGGCGTTGACGTCAACGTCCATGGGCTCAGGCATGGGTCTTGCGGGCGGGGCCGGGCGAGGCGGACGGGCTGGGACGTGATGAGACCGATGGCCGCCTGCCAGCTGCGGGTAGAACTGGCGGCCATGGTACTGGACGTTGTCGAGGTTCTCGGCAACGTCCATCATCACGTCCAGGGACTTGCGGGCATCAGGGTTGCTGGCGATGTACTCTCTGATCTTGGGCTTGAGGCCCTTCTGGAAGAGGTACATCGCATCAGCAGAGCCCAGCTCCTCAATCTGGGAGGAGAGGTCTTCAAACTCCTCGATGTAGCGGGTCACAGAACCACGCTGCACGAGAGAGTATAGCTTGTCACGGGCAATGAGTTCAGCATTGGGGCTGCCGAAGCGGCGACGGAGGCGGTCCTTGAAGTCGTCAAACACACCTTCGCTCTGCTCGTCGAACCCTTGGCGGCGGTACCAACGGTACGCCTGGTCCTTTAAGCAGAGCTTGGCGGCGACGATGTGGTGGGTGGGGGCGACTTGGGCAGCATCGAGGTAGTCCTCGAGTTGCTGCAGCCAGTCCTCCACCGAGGAGGAGCGGCTCTTCCCAGTAAACACTGGGGCACGGAAGGTCTTGAGGAAGGCTTCCGGAAGTGGGCGGGGGTTGCTCATGGCAGGGGCAGGCTCCAGGGACAGAGAGGAGAGTCGGTCGGCAAGAGAGGCGGGATCCAGCTTGAGGATCTAGAAAGAGGACAAACAGGACGAAAACAAGACGAGGATTTCCGATGCTACCATGTAACGTCCACTACTGGGACGTTGGGGCAAGACGGGGAGGGAGGGGGTACAAGACAAGACAGGACGGGGCAGAACAGGGCGGTGCTAGGCTACTCTAGCGGACGGGTGAGCTCGGGGAGCACTTACGTTTATTCACGATAAAACCGAACTCCAGACAAACGGGGGGAACGGGGGCAACCCGCAGGTATACCCTGCGGTGGCCTGCCTGCGGTGCGTGAAAACGCAAAGCGCAGCACAGGTCACGACCCACTGCGCCGCGCAGTACGCGCAGTACGCGCAGCACAGCGTCGGAGATACCATCTCCTACACTGACAGTCGACTCGTACAGTGACGCCAATTGGTAGTCGGGGCGTCGGGACAGTGCGTCAGGCACCACATTGAGTTTGCCTTTCTGGTATACAACCTCGTAGTTGTACTCGGCGAGGAACTCCATCCATCGCGCTTGGCGTCGGCTCAGGTTCTTCTTGGTGTCGAGGTAACGCAGTGACTGGTGGTCCGTCACAATCTTGAAGGGCTTGGCGGTACCGTGGAGGTACACTCGGAACTTCTGCAGCGCGTAGATGATCGCAAGCTGCTCCTTCTCGTGCACGGGATAGTTGATCTCGTGTTGGGACAGTTTGCGCGACTCGAAGGCAACGGGCCTTCCCTCCTGCATCAAAACAGCTCCCACCGCAAAGTCGGAGGCGTCGGTGTGCACGGAGACATCCGTGTTCGGGTCGAACACAGCGAGGACAGGAGCGTTCGTCAAGGCGTGCTTGAGGGTCTCGAACGCTTGGCGTTGTGGGTGGTCCCACACGAAGGGGCACTCTTTGCGGAGTAGGTCTGTGAGTGGACCGGCAGTGCGCGCCAGATCGGGGATGAATCGGCGGTAGTAGTTGACGAGACCGAGAAACGACTGCACGTCAGAGACGCATGCGAGCGGCGGCCACTCGACCACAGACTTGACCTTGGCGGGGTCGACTTCGATTCCTCTTCCTGAGACAACGTGTCCCAGGAACGGGACTTGATTCTTGAAGAACTCACACTTGGACAGTTTGGCATACAACTTGTGCTCGCGTAGCTTGGCCAGCACGCGGGCGACATGACCTTCATGGGTCGCTTCATCCTTGCTGTACACAAGGATATCATCCAGGTACACGATGACAGAGTTGTCGAGCTCTTGGCGGAACACATCGTTCATCAGCTGCATGAACGTGGCAGGTGCGTTCGTCAATCCGAACGGCAGCACTAGGAACTCGTACAGTCCGTAGCGAGTCCTGAAGGCGGTCTTGTGGACATCATCCTCGTGGATGCGGATCTGATGGTAGCCTGAGCGGAGGTCTATCTTGCTAAAGACCTTTGCTCCACTCAGACGATCCATCAACTCGTCGATCCTGGGCAACGGGTAGGTGTTCTTGATGGTCTGTTTGTTTAGTGCGCGATAGTCGACGCACATCCTGAGATCACCTTCTTTCTTCTTGACAAAGAGCACTGGTGCACCATACGGTGACTGGCTCGGGCGGATGAACCCATGGGCGAGGAGGTCATCCAACTGGCGCTTGAGTTCGTCCATCTCCGTCAGCGACAGTTGGTACGTCGGTCTTGACGGAGGCGACGAGCCTGGTTCGATGTCGATGCGATGATCGACGGTGCGTTGGGGTGGCAGGCATTGTGGCAACTGGTCGGGGAATACGTCCTTGTACTCGTCGAGCAGCTTGGTCACCACAGGCGGGGGACCGGGACCGGCTTGGTCGGTGTCGTCGACCTCACGCACGACACAGAGGAACGACGTGTCCTTCTTGATCAGCCTCTTGAATTGCATGGCTGAGAGGAGAGGTGGCATGTTGGGTGAGGCCATGCCCTGCAGGACAATGTCAGGGCCAACACGGACAGTGCGGCCTTTCCAGTCGACGACTGGAGTCGGCTCGGCACGAGCAAGCCAGCTCATGCCGAGGATGGCATCGAACTTGGTGTCGATCACTTGGAACAACAGGACAGGATGGTACTTGGGATGGAGGGCCACTCGCAGGACCACTTGGTGTGTGCACTGCTGCACACGATCGTCTGCAAGCGCCACACTCATCGGCGACTTCTTCTTGGTTGCATGTATGTTGAGCTCCTGGAGCAAGCGTCTGCTGACAAAGTTGCAGCTTGCTCCAGAGTCCACCATCATTCGGACGGTGTGACCTTGGACGGTGGCAGGGAGGTACAGCAGGGACTCTTCATGGTCCTCCTGCACAGCCTCCTGCACCATGACTTGACTTGGGGGAACGGGCGACACTTGGTCTTGGTTGGCTTCATCACGGCCACTCGGACATTTTGGATAGGGTTCGGCCATTGCGGGGGCCTGCGGCGTCAGCACGCCATTGCACACGACGTCCACGGCTTGCGGACACATGTCGGAAGCATCCGACACACACGACTTGACAGGGGTGAGGGCACAGGCGGTCCTGTCCCTCAAGGGTTCTTGATTTTCTTTTTTGTTTTGGTTTTCAATTTTGGTTTTCTCTTCACGTTCGTGGAGAGGCAGGCGGCTTGCGCCACCATGCACCTCTCGCACGACGCACAACACTTGGTTTGTTTCTCCTTCGGGGGAGGGGGCGAGGTGAACTTCCTCTGGAGACGCGTGGACTGCATTGAGCAATCCACGGCGTTGGTCTCCTACTAGGGCTCCAGAGCCACCTAGTAGGGTCGGCCGTTTCCCGACTTCATGGGGCACTCCTTGGCCTGGTGTCCCGGTCGGTGACAGAAGAAGCAGGAACCATGGCGGAGGTCCTCCTGCTTCTGTCTGTCCTTGGGGGAGACAGTGGCAGCTTGCTGGAACCGGGAGCGGGGAGGGCCACGAGCCTCCATGGCGTTGACGTCAACGTCCATGGGCTCAGGCATGGGTCTTGCGGGCGGGGCCGGGCGAGGCGGACGGGCTGGGACGTGATGAGACCGATGGCCGCCTGCCAGCTGCGGGTAGAACTGGCGGCCATGGTACTGGACGTTGTCGAGGTTCTCGGCAACGTCCATCATCACGTCCAGGGACTTGCGGGCATCAGGGTTGCTGGCGATGTACTCTCTGATCTTGGGCTTGAGGCCCTTCTGGAAGAGGTACATCGCATCAGCAGAGCCCAGCTCCTCAATCTGGGAGGAGAGGTCTTCAAACTCCTCGATGTAGCGGGTCACAGAACCACGCTGCACGAGAGAGTATAGCTTGTCACGGGCAATGAGTTCAGCATTGGGGCTGCCGAAGCGGCGACGGAGGCGGTCCTTGAAGTCGTCAAACACACCTTCGCTCTGCTCGTCGAACCCTTGGCGGCGGTACCAACGGTACGCCTGGTCCTTTAAGCAGAGCTTGGCGGCGACGATGTGGTGGGTGGGGGCGACTTGGGCAGCATCGAGGTAGTCCTCGAGTTGCTGCAGCCAGTCCTCCACCGAGGAGGAGCGGCTCTTCCCAGTAAACACTGGGGCACGGAAGGTCTTGAGGAAGGCTTCCGGAAGTGGGCGGGGGTTGCTCATGGCAGGGGCAGGCTCCAGGGACAGAGAGGAGAGTCGGTCGGCAAGAGAGGCGGGATCCAGCTTGAGGATCTAGAAAGAGGACAAACAGGACGAAAACAAGACGAGGATTTCCGATGCTACCATGTAACGTCCACTACTGGGACGTTGGGGCAAGACGGGGAGGGAGGGGGTACAAGACAAGACAGGACGGGGCAGAACAGGGCGGTGCTAGGCTACTCTAGCGGACGGGTGAGCTCGGGGAGCACTTACGTTTATTCACGATAAAACCGAACTCCAGACAAACGGGGGGAACGGGGGCAACCCGCAGGTATACCCTGCGGTGGCCTGCCTGCGGTGCGTGAAAACGCAAAGCGCAGCACAGGTCACGACCCACTGCGCCGCGCAGTACGCGCAGTACGCGCAGCACAGCGTCGGAGATACCATCTCCTACACTGTGTGTGTGTTCCTTGGATTCGGAACCACCGTGGACAGGAAGAAGGCGGCCGGCATATTCGAGCAACTCGCCAACGAAGGCCACAGCGACAGCCAGTTGTGGATCGGAAGGTGCTACTGCTTTGGCGGGGGAGTATCGAGTGACAACAAGAAGGCATTAGAGTGGTTCAGCAGGTCGGCCGACCAAGGCAACTCATATGGGCAGTGGAGGATTGGTTATTGTTACGACAGTGGAATTGGAGTCACCCAGGACCACACCAAGGCAGCCGAGTGGTATCGCAAGTCGGCCGAACAGGGCAATCGATACGGACAAGATTGGCTCGGCGACTGCTACCAAAATGGCGAAGGTGTCCCCAAGAACATCGACACTGCCGTTTTCTGGTACCGCAAGTCCGCCGATCAGGGTCTCGAATATGCCATCAACGACCTCAAGCAACTCGGCAAGTGGCCCTGATTCCCGAGTCACTCCGAGTTCCACTCCCAAACAACCAAGCCGCAACACTAAACATGCAAGCAACTAAGCAACCGCACCGCCAACACCCGCCCAAAACGCCATGGTACCAAAGAGTGGACTTGCAGAGTGGTTCCGATGAAGCGGCAATGGCCGAGTGATGTTGTATTTGATATTGAATACATCCAATACATCCAATATACAATAGTGCTGTCCCATAAGAATCGCTGATGTTGATCGACCGAGAGAACATCCGATGACTCGACAACGACAACTCGACATTCATAATCGATACTCATTCTATAACCAAAGATAGTGGAAAGAGTTAGCACGATCCAGACCATTCCTCGCCACATGGTACCGAAGAAAGCAGGCAGCAAGCCACCAGCCTTCCCCGGCACCAAGACCATCCTCCCTCGATCCGACACCAGGCAGCGTGCCCTGATCAGCATCGATGGACCGACAAAAGGATGGCAAAGGCGACGAATGGCCTGGATCCAAACGGGCAGAGGTTCGCCTCTCCAGCCGCCAAAAGAAAGAAAATGGCCACACTGCAGCTTTCTGGTCCACCCTCGATCCGACCCAGGGACGCTAGGGCACGCCAGCGTATGTGGTAAGACCATGCGAGGATGAAACCAGTCCACTGCAGTGCAGCCTGGCGACTGAGAGAGGACTTTTAGGCCCTGGAAGCAAGAAAGACAGAAGTATTAGTGCTGCGTCGCGCTGTCAGCCACACACGAGAGGAGGGGATATACAATGCAGTGTGATGCGATGCGAGTGGATGCTGGACTCATGGGGGCAATGCGGACCTTAGCTGTATAGACCAGACCGGCAGTTCACCCAGAGCTTCCCATGAAACCCCCAATCCACATGCATGCCAGGGGCCAACCAGCATACACATGGATCAGTTCGCTCATGGGTCACAAAGGGCTACACTGGCAGCCTGGCTCCGACCGACAGCTTGCACTTGCTCGAGGGGGATGTCGCAGTTGCAGTTGACCGAGGGTTGAATAGATGGACCGACACCGACAGGTTGCAGTTGCAGTTGAATAACGATCGACACCGACACCTTGATCGACACCTTGACCGAAATCTTGACCGACACCGACAGGGAAGGATCTTGACGAGGGACAGCGGGACAGCGGGGATGACGATCCGCTTAGGGACAGCGATAATGACGGCGGAATTTGCGGGGTGCCGACAAAAACGACCTGGACGACGACCCAGCTTTTATGCCCTCGGCTTATCGCTTCCCCCACCGACACCCATCCGCTCCTGTCGCCCGGGGAAGATCACCGGGGCGATCAGCTGCATCGATTCCCGGCCTCTCCCATGCCATCGTCGCTCGCAATCTCCCTTGCGTTGACTCACCGACCACATCGCTCGACCCAGCCAGACCCAATCATCAAATCGAGCGATCCGACGAGCCCGATCCCCGACCGGGTCGACCAGCGAGCGCAAGCGATACGCACCCGGCCTGACTCACCTGAACAAGAGGATCGACCCGATAGCGACCCGCCGCATCGCAGATTAGCCCAAGAGGGCATCCCCGGAAAGCAAAAGCAAAACGCTGATCTCGGATGGGAAAATCAATATAACCCTTTTTGGAAGGGCGACCCACGACCAAATCAAACCTCCTCGGCACATAAGCTCCCCCTTCCATCCACACCCTCACCATCCACGATCGACAAGCACCGAATTCCTGCCCTCGACACCATGATGCACACAGGTAAGCCAGTCGAGTCGGGTATACGTGGTGCGCCATAGCATCACATCGCATCGCCAGCAGAGCCTGACCACTCCATCATCCCCGACAGAGCCAACCAGCACCAAGCGAACCCGCCAGCAGCAGATCTCTGCTGGAAGATTCCAGATCGATTAGCTCCGCCATCCCGCTTTCCCGCCATTTAGTCCCTGAATCGTATGCCGATTCCCATCTTCTCGCTCCAGCCTCTCGCACCAGCAAGCAGCCAATCATCCATTCCGATTCTGCATCTCGCTTCTCGGACAGAGCCACGGACCATGAAGACGCAAGGATTTCCTCTGCGCTGGACCAAGTGGACCACCACCAATGCCAGGGTCTTCTTGTCCCGATCGCAAGATTCACATGTCTCTCCCTTCCATGCGATCTCCCTCAAAACCGCCTGCAAACCGCCCTCGCACTTTCGCTCTCCCTCCCTCTGATCTATCGATTTTACGATGACCGCCCGTTCCTCTGACTCCTTCTCTGACTCTGCCTATGCCACTGGCCATGCCCCCGGCTACGGCTCTGACTCCGAACCCGACTTTTCCCCTGATCCTGATCTCGAGCCTTACTCCGATCGGGACGACGACAGCATGTCGATCGATTTCGATCTCGATTCGATCGATTTCTTTGCCGAAGACACTGCGAATCGCAGCCCCACAGGTGTCGTTAATGGCTTTGTGTGCCTTGCTGACAGCTACATGGTCCATGCCCACTCTGGACACCGCCTTGTCCCCACTCGCTTTGCTGCCCGTCACTCTGGTCTCGCGAAGGACGACTTTGTCGCCCAGATCAACGCCGGCCCGCTCAAGAACGGCCAATGCATCCTCCAAGACCTGGGTGATGCCACCACCGTCGAGGACATCCTCAACGCCCGCAACATCGTCTTTGATCCAGCCATGGGCCTCTACCTGAACAAGCGCAACAAGAGCCCTTCCAGGCGCTTCGTCTGCTATGAGGCGATCCCTCCTGGTGCCCGCACCAAGCTGTACTTTGATGTGGACTGCCACCTCCGTGCACACCGCGATCCCGTCGATGTCCTCCAGTACTGCGACCGAGCCATCAAGGCCGCCTTCCCGCAGGTCCTCTCCATCAAGTATGCCATGTACTTTGGCCCCAAGAAGGGCAAGGATCGCTTCCTCTCGATCCACATCTTCTGTCAGGACACCAGCGTCGTCAAGAGCGACCTCGTCCGCATCTATGCCCACCTTAATGCCAGTGCCCATGACTTTGCCCAGTTCACCGACAAGGCCGATGCCACTATGGTCGACCCCAGTGCCAACACGCACTTCCGTGTGATCTTGTCGGCCAAGACCCTCCAGCGCAATGGAACCTCTGAAGACGACATCCGCCCCTTGGTCCCCGTCGATCCCGCAACCGGTCGTCCCTTGGAGGCCTTTGAGTTTACCGATTTTCTCTGCCAGTACCTCACGGGCAACGAGACCCCACTCACTCCCCCGCGCTCCCACACCCGCATCCGAGCCTCCTCCTCCTCCTCTTCCCCTGCCACCGCAATCGCCAGCAACGACAACGCCTCCGAGATCGAGTGGATGCCCGCCGAAGGCAACGCACTCGAGATCCCCGACGACATCCGCGGCATCCTGGAGCCATTCATCCGCTCCCGATTTTTGATGAAGAACACCGCCCATGCAATCTCCTTCGACCAAGCCCGAGTCTACCTCTCCGCAACCGCCCCATTCTGCGCCATCCCCATCACGCAGCCCTGGTGCCTTCTCAAGGGAGGTGCCCATGGACGCGACGGGACCGCAAATGATCGCGGCAAAAGCCAGTACATCCGCCTCGGGAAGGACGAGATCTCGCGCTGCTGCTGGAAGGCACAGGGTGCCTGCGCCGGATCCTACTCTCCCATCAAGTACACCCAAGACCTTGCCAATGTCAAGGCCTTCATGAAGAGCACCCTGAACGCCAAAGCCATCAAGGCCGCCAAGAGAGCTGCTGCTTTCAAACACCCAAATAATATCGTGTCGCATGTACAGTCTTCCACTCCGGTGTACATGGACATTGACGTTGAGATTGACTCCAACACCATGCTCAAGATGACAGAGACCCTCAAGCCCATCTTCCAAGGCCACGTCGGCGCCCATTTCAAGACGATCCGTGACATCCACTACCAAGAGAAGACGCTCTCCTTCACGGCCGATTTTGTAGTTTGCCCCAAGCAAGAGTGCCGTGAGCCTTTCCACTCCATGCAAGTCGGTGGCGTCCAGTGCGTTGATCGCAAGATCATTGTCACCTTCGATGCCGCAGCTGACAATGCCTGCCACTTTCCCGTCAAACTCGAACTCAACGCCAGCCAGCGTGGCTCCATCGACGAATGGCTCAAGGGCGCGATCGACCAGGATGCCCAGCTCGACGGCATCATCTCCCAGGTTGCCCCCAAGGATACGATCGAGGACGAGCTCGTTGTGATGCTCCGGGATGGCTTTGGCAAGAACCCCAGCAAGATCCTCAACCCACGCTTCTCGCACAGCGGTGCGCACGCCGATATCCAGTCGGGCTGCGTGATGTGCGGTGGATGCACTCGAGCCGACTTGGATGTGCAAACTACGGGGCAGGTCGTTGGCTACGCAAAGGCCCATATCCTGGAGACCTGCATCAACTGCGGCGCCGTCATCCCTCCATCCAAGACACCGCTCTCTGCCGCCATCAAGCGCAGTGAGATCAACCACGTAACCGCAGCGATGAACCGCATCCGCCAGCAGTACCCGGACCAGCACATCTTCAAGGACTGCACCATATTCAACCAGTACAACAACATCGTGCAGTACAACAACCTGCATATCGACATGCTCGAGGGCAAGAGTATCGAGGACCCGCAGATCTTCTTGGCGGACCCACTCATCTTCAGCGAGAACGCCGAGATTGAGAGCGCCTTCAAGTGCTGCCTGACCGGCAACGTGATGGCCATCGCCCGATTTGCCTACATCTACTTCAAGGACATCCTGCACATCGAGGAGAGCAACACCACGATGGGCTTTCTTTTCGAGTTTCCAGTGTGGAAGGAGCTCCCGCTCTCAAACATCCTTGGCCGCCTTCTTCGAGACGAAAACCTGGCATTCTCCAAGTCACTCAACGCCGCCAAGCGCTTCTACCAGGCCCAAATCGATGCGATCCCCCACGCACGTGTCGCCGTTGCCCAGATCGGCAAGATCCACCGCGACGTGATCACCAAGGACGGCAGTGGGCTTGCCAACTACTATTCGTCATTCAAGACCGTCTTCAGCCAAGGCTACAAAGCCTTTGTGGATTCCCTGGACACATCGACTGACAGCGTCGTGTTCGGTGATGGTACTCTCATCAATCTCCTGGATGGCACACGGCGCATGGCCACGGCAGAGGACATGTTCACGACGACGCTTGAGGCCCGATACGACCACGCGGCACTCCACGACACCGCTGCTCGCCAGGAAGTTGGGGCATATCTCGATGCTCTGTTCGACAACGACCACGACGTCGCGAGCTATCTGCTCAAGTACCTGGCATTGTGCCTGACCGCCGAACGCAACGGGGAGATGATCATGTTCCTGGTGGGCGACGCCCAAAACGGCAAGACGATGCTGCTCAATTTCATCAAGGCCGTGCTCAAGGGTTTGTTTGTGTCGTTTGAGGGCGACAAGCTGCGCGACAACGGAAGTGGCTCCACCGGCGACGAAGTAACGCACGTCTTCAACAAGCTGATCAGGGCACGTTGTGCGATTGCAAGTGAGATCAAGGGCAACAGCACCCTGAACGACAAGACCCTCAAGCAGCTCGCGAGCAACGACTCGATCGAGTATCGCCCGCTCTATTTGCCGGCCTCGGACTACATTCCCAAGTTCAAGGCGATCGTGGCGACCAACACCATCCCAGAGTTCAGCGCGCAAGCAAAGGCCTCAGCCGACATCAACGCCCTCTTTCGCCGGATGATCATCGTCAACTTCCCCATGAAAGTGGTCAATATCCCCGAAAGCCAGCCCCTCCGCAAGCGCGAATTGCGTAACGATTCGCAGCTGGTAACGAAGATCAAGACCACGAGCTGGATTTATGCGATGCTCGGGCTCCTCATCGACTCCTTCCCGGAAGCAGCCAACAAAGCCAAGCCACTCAGCGTCCACGACGACCTCCCAGACGCCATCCGCAAGAGCACGCAATTCTGCCTCTGTAACTTTGACATTGTGGAGTACTTTGTCACCAAGTGCTTCGACGTGGACCCCGCACAGAAGCAAGGGCGGGTGAAGCTCAGCGATATCTACACCTGCTATGGGAACTGGATTCACGATTATTTCGAGGAGGCCTGTGAAATGACCGGGAGCGACAGCGTTTTGCGTCCCATCAGGGACAGCGTCGAGAGGCAGCGCAAATGCGGAAAGCCACTTAGTGCCCAATGGGGAGGAAAGCGCTGCTACGATCAGTTCGTGACGTATTCTCCATTCTTCAGAGCATACCTCCCTCCCAACATGGACCAAAGCAAGGCTACGACCATCATCGAGGGACTCACATTGAAGCCTGGATGGGCTCACTTGGCGAAATGCTTCCCCAGTGCCACAATCTAGACGCCAGCCCTTTGTTTTCTCTCACAGCACACCCAACCCAATAAAAACACCACCAAACGGGGGTAATCCCCAACACTCCACATCCATGGAGAGATGAATTATCTTGGGGTGTAAAAACGCCTCAAAATGGAGACAATCGGGCTGTTCATGGTGTCAAGGAATCCAGCACTCATCGATCAAGAAAATGTTGATTTTTCGAAGCACTTTCAATATTTGTATGGGGAAGATGCCCACCCTCCCCCACTCCATGAACAGCCGGATTAATCAGATATACGTGAACCACTCCATGACCGAAGGAGTGGCCTGAGCATGAAAGACGCTACCGAGCAATCATAGGACGGGCCGGGGGGGGGCACACATTCCCGGCGTGCCTGAGGATGCCCACATACTGCTGGCACCAACTGGAAGGTATGCTTTCCTCGGGCTTGCGCTGTGGTTTCTGCCAGGGGCATGATGAGTCGAGCTCTTCGTTGGTTCTCATTAGAGACGGATGAGGGCGCATTAGCAGCATCGCCTTGGGGCTGTTTCGGGGTGTTGTTTTGGCTCTTAAGTATGTAATCCGGCTGTCTATTATTGAAAAAAGGCCTGTTTTCAAAACACCCGAAAAACACATTTTGTTTCTGAATCAAAATTTTGTTTTGCTATGCAAGGACAGCCCCAGGAAAATCCATAATAGACACCCCGGCTACACAAACAATGGGTTTGCAGCTCTATCTCACCTGAGTGGACAGCCCTCAACATCCCATTGGTCAGCTTAGCGCATTTGTGTCACCTTTGGCGCACTTCACAGAGACAGCGCGCCCCATTACTTTACTGTGTGGCGATGCAGTGGCGCGCAGCTCACACACCACACGAGTCTCGCCACCTTCGCAGTGTGGCCGGGGCGCATAGGCCGACCCGGAATCGAACCTGCGACCTGTGACATGCCAACCACCCGGTCTCGCCAGCCCAATAGAAAAGCCCAACGGGGCGGGGCAGGAATCGAACCTGGTGCATCGAAATGGTTTGTCTTGTGTAACCCAAAAGGCAGTAAGCAAATCGCCACCACAGAGAGCGTGGGCAACCACCAGCCCACCAACACACACACACCACCATGCACCGCCACACAACCGAGTGACACAAACGCGCCAAGCTGGCCAATGGGATGTTGAGGGCTGTCCACTCAGGTGAGATAGAGCTGCAAACCCATTGTTTGTGTAGCCGGGGTGTCTATTATGGATTTTCCTGGGGCTGTCCTTGCATAGCAAAACAAAATTTTGATTCAGAAACAAAATGTGTTTTTCGGGTGTTTTGAAAACAGGCCTTTTTTCAATAATAGACAGCCGGATTACATACTTAAGAGCCAAAACAACAGCCCGAAACAGCCCGAAACAGCCGAGGACCAACCTGAAGGGGTTACAGACAACACAAACACACAGATGGGGGGGAACCACAGCAACACCAATGCGGGCTTCGCTTGCTGCTCGCTCGAACGACAACCACCAGACTTCCATAGATGGAAAACGGGAAGCGGAGCATCGCCTGGCTGCGCTGGATACCTGGACACAGCAAGAGCCGACGAACGCCGGCGAGAAGCATGGTCTCGCCATACCACTGCAGGATACCCACAAGCCTGTAGCGATCACAGAGACAACGCAAAACCCAGCCCCTGCATCGAACTACCCAAAACGCGAGTCTCGCCACCCGCGCATTGCGACCCGGCGATATCATCAACCACCCAATACACGAGATCCATCCCGGTCAAGCCGAGCGGGCCCAAAAAAAACGACGAAAACACCCGACCCACCATACCACCGACCCCAACGAACACCCCAGATATCCCAGATAGCCAATAGAACGACAGATACGTAATTGACCACACTGCGCACCCGAAAACCAAGCCACACCACCGTCTCCCTCAGCAACATAAAAGCAGCAGCATCCCCGCCTCCATCAGCAAACCCACTCTCACCCGAAGAACACCGCCTACCCCGACGACACCCAAGTACCCCAAGTACCCCAAATACCCCGACGACACCCAAGTACCCCAAGTACCCCAAGTACCCCAAGTACCCCGACGACACCCAAGTACCCCAAATACCCCAAGTACTCCAATTCCCACGACTACCCCGACTACTCCCAAGTACCCCACCAAACCCCGACTTCCACGCCCAACCCGCCCACCCCGCCCCTCACAACCCTAACCTAACCTAACCTAAAACCTATGTTAACCTAATCCCGCCCCCAATACCCCGACTACCCCAACTATTACAATGACACCAATAAAGCCCAACTACCCCAACTACAACGAATTCACCAAATATAACTACTATAACAGATACACCATATCCTACAACCACCCCCATAGCTTACGACTACCCCGACCCCTACGACTACCCCATTCCCTACGACTACCCCAACCCATACGACTACCCCAACCCATACGACTACCCCGACTACCCCGTCTTCCCTTAGGTTACGCCATACCCTCCGACTACCCCTACCCCGCCAACCCTACCGTCCTCTGCGCCCCCTCCCCTCGTCTACCCCTACCCCTCCTCTTCCTTTAGGTTAGCTATCTATACCGTTTTCCCCATCTCTATCATCCCCACAAAAACGGTATAGTTACCGATATACCCCTATACTCGGTGGTATACCCCGTCTTCTGTTAGGTTACGCCAACCCTACCGTCCTCTGCGCCCCCTCCTCTCGTCTACCCCCTCTTCCACTAGGTTAACCAGCTATACCGTTTCCGTCGTCTTCCCCTTCCTCAAAAACGGTATAGTTACCGATATACCCCTATACTACTTGGTGGGCACGGCACGGCATGAAAATGAGGGAAAGAAAAGAAAAAAGCAGGAGGCAGTCCAAACAATCGGCCACAGGATCAAACCCGGGCATGGACAGGTGTGCGCCTGGATGAACAAAGATGAGGAAGAGTGGACGGAAGAACCACATGATTGAGGAAGGGGGAAGAAGATGAGAATTGGAAGAAAATAGCAAACTGAAATCGTGAAAGGGGCAAAAGTCATGGTGTTTTCGATGGGCAGGTACGACGATGTATGTGAGGGATGCATTGTCCGCAAAAGAGCACATTCCCTCGGCCCAACTTGGCAACTCGGCCCAACTCGGCCAAACTCGGCCAAACTCGGCCCAGCTCGACCACAGTTCAGCTCCTTTCCACAACCATCCACTACAGCAGCCGACGATGCACAGCTGACAACATTGCCATGAGTCTCTGCAGTAAACCTTCATAACCTGTTGGAGAGCACTAAGACAAACAAGCCAAACACACTAATACACGCACGCACGCACGCACGCACGCACGCACGCACGCTCACAACACCTGTCCGGGCAGCCGATCTCACATGGCGGCTAGCTCCGGGTTCCACTTGCACATTTCAGAGAAGCGTAGCCGACTGGGGCGGTGGGATTTACTTGTCCTTGTCGCCCTCGCCCGAGATGATCCCCTCGTGGCTATCGATCTTGCCGACGGCGAGCATCTTGAGATAGGTGCGAGCGCTCAGGGTGTGGTTGTTGAGGATGCCGTAGAAGGCCTTGGTGGCATCCTTGCCGATCTGGGCGTCGATCAGCTTGGCGCCTCCGGGGTGGCGCTCCTTGAAATCTCGCACGTCCAAAATGATGTCGTCGATGATGATCCACTCGGCCTTCTTCAGCTGCACCATGTCGTTGAACTGTTGCGGGGTGTAGCTCTTGAGCGACGCCGTCTCAGGGCCCCAGGTCACCTGCTCGCGGTATTCAGCCACCTTCTTCTCGGCGGTCAGAATCTTGGCTGTGGCGTCGGAATCACCACAACACCAGTGGAGGGGGGGGCGATTGAAGCAATCGAGAGCAGCCACGACGGGACACAGGGGACGCAGAGGGATGTGGTGAGTGGCAGAATGAGAATACGACGATTTCGATAGAACTTGTGCAGATCAGAGCATCTGCAAACGTACCCTTGATGATTTCATTATCAGGCGTAATTCGCAGATCCCAGGCCAGGCCGAGCTTAGAAGAGCCCCAGATGAGCCACTTGGTCGGGTCCCACTCGTGGGGCAGAACACCGTTACGGTAGTCGTTGGGGAATTCGTGGTGCTATCGACGGAGGCGATGGACGTCGCACAGGTCAGACTCGGGGGTGCAGCAACCATACAAGCGCTGGCGGGGATGTAGGAGACGGATCAAGTAACAGCGGGTCGCGGAAGCAGCATCAGGCACCAAATGCGAGGTCGAAGGAAGCACTCACAAAGTTGTGGTAGCCCTCGCCATTCGTGATGATGGCGAGGAGAAGGTTGCCGCGGGCAGTCATCTCATCCGAGTACTCCTGGTCGCCGATGTAATGGGCCAGACTGTTGATGCAGAAGGTGACATGCCAGATGAGGATGCGGGCGATGAAGCCACAGTAGAGGAATGCACCGACTGTCGTGGTGGGACGTTGTGATCATGTGTTGAGGACGCCGTGATGTGAGGATCATGGGGCCACCATCATGAAGATATGGGTCGGAAGGCAGCAGATGGATGGGCGGCGTTAGAGTCAAATACAGTCGACGCGGGAAGGACGGGAGCAGCGATTGACAGAGTGGATTGCAGGCACATGAAGAGCATGGCCTCCGTCTGGCGAGCGAGGGGTGCGGGGGTGCGGGGGTGCAGATGTGGGAGCGCCGCGGCGACATGTGAAAGCCCCTTCGGGAAAACCGCATCGCAGAGGTCCGGTCGCAAGCACGCTCGCTGGCCGAGCGACAGAGCGACACAGCGACGGACGATGACGACGCCGGTCGCGCTCGATACACAGTCTCGTGCAGTCCCATGCAAGCAACTGTACACGCCATCCAGACAGGCAATCCATCCAGACAGGCTATCCATCCAGACAGGATGGCTATCCATACAGACAAACAAGCAAGCAAGCAAGCAAGCGGGCAAGCGGGCAAGCGGGCAACAGCACTTACGAGCTTCGCCCCACAAGGCGCCGATGAGGGTTGGGATGCCGAAGCCGCAGGCAAAGGCAAGCGGCACAAAGTACTTGTGCTGGAAAACAACCACTGCAGTCGATTGGACAGCAAAGGTCAGAAGCAGAAGCAGAAGCAGCATCATCCTGTCGTCCCGGCTTCGCCCGTCCGCGTTCCACAGCGCCTGATTATCATGCATCCGGGCGTTGCCCTCATCCTGCCGCCTGTCCAGGCGTCCCGACTCGCAATCCACTGCCAGACTCTCCGGCTCATCCAGACAACGACTGGCGCGACAAGGATCGGCCCCGGATTGACGACGAGGATACAAGCGGCGTCCGCAAAGGGCAACGCACGCCACGGTTGCATTTGAAATGCATTTTGCCGCCAGCAACAGGGACGGGAGGACTCACCGGGATCGCTGTTGAGATCCTCCTGCTCAATGTACTTCATGCGAGGATAGAAGGGCTTCTCAAAGATCCAGCCGATGTGGGAGAACCAGAGGCCTTTCTTGGCATCATATGGATCGTGGTCCGTATCGGTGTATCTGGTATCGCGGGCGAGAGAGAGCATGGCGATGATGCGATGAGCACGAAGCTCGATTCACGAGGACGGCTCCCCGTCCACCAGGAAGCAGTACACCCGCCGAGACATACAGCGCTGTGGAGAAGAGCGCCTTCTGGCTCTGGGGAGATTGCCGACCAGATACAGACTCACCTATGATGCAGGCGGTGTCGCAGGACCCACCACTTTGCGCTGCCCTGGAAGCCCATAGTACCCATCAGCGCCAGCATGACCTTGAGAGGGAAGCTGGCCTTGAACGCTCGGTGGCTCCACAGTCGATGGTAGCCCATGGTGATGCTGGTGGATCGGAGGAATCACAGCGGGTGTGCGGCATCGATCGTTGCGGCGACGCAGAGATCCCAAGCAACATCATGCCAGGGGACCAAGGGGTAAAGAGAGCGATGAGTGGATGGTGATGGGGTGGATGATGACGACGGTAACAGCGCAGGGGGATATGCAGACGATGCAAGCGATTCTAATGATGCAGATGACGGAATGATACGGGGGTGGACGCAAACGGCAGCCCGATGACGGCTCGGATGGAAGTTCAGATGGCGGTCCGATGCAGCAACAGCCACGCACGGACAGCATCGCAGGCGCCGATGGTGCATCCTGTCGGTCGCGTCTATCCACTCTACTCGATGCAGGGAAATGTGGTACCTACCCCAGAGTAGCCAGCTGCCAGCAGATGTAGGTCAGCCACTGAACTTTGTAGGAGACCGGGTAGTAGAGGAAGGCGTAGATGGCGACCAGGTGGGCCAGCAGCACAAAGATGCCGTTGATCCACCAGGTCTCGTTCTTCTGCTCGGAAGACGGAACCGACATGGCAAAGATAGGCGGGGGGGTGGAGAAGGACGTCACAGGCTCGAGGACGGGCTCAAGGACAGGACAGGGCGATGGGAGACCGGGCGATGGAGGGAAGAGACAGCGGCCGCCCAGGGAAGCCAAGATGGGGCTGGGCGCTGGGTGTTCGTGGCTGGCTGGCTGGCTGGATTCGTTGGATGACTGGATTGTTGGATTGTTGGATGGACGGACTGGCTCATTGGATGGCTCATCGGATGGCTCATCGGATGGCTCACTGAACAGCTCACTGACGCACTTCAGACTTTGGGGTCCTGCGAGGCCGAGAGCGCGTCTCGGCACGCGAGAGCCGCGCGAGACCCTTCTCGCCGTCGGCGCTGTGTGTGTGTGTCGCCTCTGATTGCACTGTCGCACTGTGTTACACGCTCGTGCTCTGTGCGACTGTGCCGTGCCTGTGCGCAGCCCCTTGCCCGCTCATTCGCCGTCATCGTCGCGCGCCCATTGGCTGCCGCACCCATCCAGCCGGATCGAGTGCGGCTGCTTGCGCGCCCAACAAACCGCGCGCGCCTCATTTCCCACAGCCATTTCCCACGTCAACCACATTGCCGTCGTTTTGTATTCCATCAGCTTGGTGCTGCTCCTGGCTTGCCATCGCTTCCATCCTCGGCTTCATCCCCATTTCCATCTCTCCCTCCATCTCCACTTTCTTTCCACTTTCATCCTCGCTTTCCAGCGCCTCGTCTCCAAGCCCAAACTCCACGCGTATCTCGGCGCCGTTCATGGATTCAGAGCGGAGCACCCTCCCGGACCACATGGTCTTTGTTCGCACCGATACCTACCCCATCATCGAGCGCTACAACACCTACTCGTCTCGGTCCACGCTGCAGCACCGCGAAACCCCTCCCTCGGCCAGTCAAGTGATCTCGGCTCCTATCGGCCACCCCGCCTTCATGCACTCCCATATCCCTTCCCACGATATCGCGGCTATGCCCTGGCCCATGATCTCTGCCGACTCGTCCCAGGCCCTCTCCAGTCCAGCGCCCACGTATGCTCTCTACCCTCCTGCACACGGACCACATGGCCCCGCACATGGCCCCGGTTTCGCACCAGTCTACACCGACGAAATCAGCCCCCTCAGTCCGATCGCCTCACAGTCTCCCACGAGCGCCGCCCTGCCAAGTGACGCTGAGGTCAGCGGCATGCAGCCTGCCCAGCGACCGCTCTTCTCCCTGTGGCCTCTGCGTATCCTGGCAAGTCGCCTCTGCTTTCCTACGGTCGATCACATCCACGATGGGCTCACTTGGCCGTCCATGTTCCCCTTCCGGATCGCCGACCCTGCTGCCCCTCCTCCGGGCTCGTCCTCCACAATCGCACTCTCGTCCCCACGGCCCCTCGTTCTGCAGCGCCTCAAGGACAGCCCCTTCATCACCGTCCTGATGGCTTCGTACGTGGGTCTGCGCTGTGGCATGATCCTGAGAAGCGACGCCCTCTTCCAGTTCAACACTCTGCTCCAGTTCATCATGGTGATGGTACCCTCGTACATCGTCTTCACTGTCGCCGTCTACGAACACGATCTGCTCTACGCCGAGGACTGCTATGGATACATAATTTTCAACATCCTGCGGATCATGCTCGCCTTTGGTCTCGCCCAAACCGCCCCAGCCTTCAGCAACACCGTCGACTCGAGCTGGAAGGTCTATCTGATCTTTGTGGTGCTCCTCAAGGGGCTTGTGGTGATCTCATTTATATTCACCATGCTTCGGTACAGGTCCCACAGCCGCCCGCTCCTCGTCCGGGGTCTGTCGGTGCTCCTTCCTGTCGTGGGCTGGATCACATGTCTCTTCTTTGACCAGCCAAGCCAGTACTGGGTCAGAGAGATTCTGTGGCTTGTCACCTGCGGCTTTGAGATTGTCCTCAACATGGCACACAGCTGCTTCTCGAGCCCAACTGACTCTGTGTCCACCGCAAAGCTGGTTGATCCGCCCGTCGGCATAGAGTCGCTTCCGCCCTCCGAGGCTCTCGATGTCCCCGGTGCTGCTCAACCGCCGCCAACATCAAACCCGCGATCCCGATATCTCATCCTGGACTGGAATCACATCAACCACTCTGTCAAGCTCACCACGCAGATCATTCTGTTGCTCGGCATCGTTGGGCTCTTCCCGATCAACTCTGACCTGACGTGGGAGCAGATCGGATCCTCTCTGCCGTCCTTCAACCTGACTCAGTACCTTTACTCGTGTTCTGGGGTACTGATCTTGATCTGTCTCGAGCGGCTTGTTCACAATGGCCCAAACCACAACCTCATACTTCAGTGGACGCCGAACCCTTTGGGCTCGTTCCTTCGCGACGATATGGGTCGGACCCTCACCATGGACCCTGGTTCAGCGCAGTTTCCGCTGGGCCTGGTCGACTCGCAAGCAGTCGAGCAGCACCATCTCCGCATCAATCGCTGTCACGCCTTGCTCTATTGGGTCTATTTGCCGCACCAAGGGGCGTTGATCTGCCTCGTCTGCTATCTGCAAATATGTGTCCAGTTCATGAACAATGCTGCATTCCCACCGCCGATCAAGCCCAGTGGCTCTCCTGGCTCTATTACCCTCGACGGCGGCGCATCAGCCCTGCCGTCGCCAACAACCTCGCCGTCATCGAGCCTACAAACACCATCCTCTGCAACGACTAGCTCGCCACAGTCACTCCTCATCAGCAGCTTCATCGTCTTTGCAATCGCCACGGCCCTCATCAACATCTTGCACCACCATATCATCCACCACTCCCACCACCGACACGCCCCAAGTGAGCAGAAGCAACTCCGCTGGTGGGTCGGCATCAAGAGCGTCATGTCCATCGCCGCGGCATTTGCGATGTTGCTCGTTGAAATCTTTGGTGGCACAAGCTTGCAGACCACAGTGGTATCGCTGATGGTGGTGATGCTGGTGTACATGGTCGGAGAGGAGGGAATGAGGATGATCATGTTTGGCAGTCGCGACATTTGAACCTCGTGAGCACGGCGGACAGCGTGACGCTGACCAACACTCGAAAGACATGGTCACCGCAGCTGTTGGATGGTATTTACGATATGCATTATGGCAGCGATGAATGCTCTCTCTCTCTCAGCCGGTGCGATCCAAGACAGAACAATGTGATTTGCTTTTGTTGGCGCTGCAAGCGCATTTGTGCAGCCCTTGGAGCCAGTCCATGTCTGTCACAGCAACGCCCGTCCCGAGTGTGCTTGTTTTGAATTCAATGGGCCATCCATGCGACGACTGAAATACAAGCCTGCTCCTTCAAGAGCATCCGTCCTTTCCTCCGGTCTTGACTAGGTTGAGTCTCACACGGTTCTTCGTCCACGAGTGTGCTCTCTCAGGCTCATCGATACTCCCACTCGCCGGACGCACACGCACACGCACATGCACATGCATAAACCACGACCACACACATTACAATGCCGCACTCAGCGCTTCTTGGACTCGCAGAGCTTCTTCAGGGTGGCCAGATTCGGAAATACCTGAGCAAAAGCCACACCGATTGTCTCAGCGTCAGTACATGTCGACGAGAGCAGCCCCGGTTGCAATGTTGCGAGCCACGCGATCGTATCGACAGCGACCTCCGATATACAGGCGATGGATGTGTAGACATGGATGCTGTGATATTCCGAGCAACGAGGAGCACATTGTGCGGCACGGGCATTATAATCCCACGAGGACGCAAATGAGCGTTCTCACGGGCTCAACCAGCTACCTTGGTCATGTCTTGGTCCTCGTAGAGGTCTGTAGCCGTGAACATGGCCTGCTTTGGGAGCCCGAAGGACTCAACCTCCTTGAGATAGCCGTTGATGTTTTCCTGGAACGAGGAACAGTCAGCATATGCTTGGGCAGAGCTGGCTTGCACCCCCCCCCTTCCACACTTGCATATGCACAGGAATCTTCACAAGGCATGCGTTTAAATGGAGATACCCACGACGTGCATCATCTTGAACTTGCCGGCATTGATCCGGATCTGTGAGCCAGGACACACCCCATTTGCCAGTCTAGAGTTGGAGACAGGGACACGATTCAGAGGGCAACAATGAGGTCGTCTCTCGTCTCGTTTCCTCCCTTCCTCGCCGGCCCCACTGCCCCGCACGCACGCCTGTCCATCCACATCTGCCATGCGTCGTTCCGCACTTACTTGCACAACACCTGGCCGTCTTTGAGCAGCTCGGACCACGGCTTTCCCGCGGGCAATGTCTCCTTGATCTTGGCCCCGATCCACTCACGCAGCTCGTCCTCGTTCCACTTGTCACACACCTGGATCGATGCGCTGGAGTTGCTCGATGACAGCGGCGGACGATTTGCCGCGGCTAATATTGGGGCGGGGTGCCCACTGCCCGGAAGCCCACCGGTCCCGGGAGTGCCTGAAGTGTTGCTCGCAGGGCTGCCAATCGAGGCAGTTGAGGCCGTCGAGGATCGAACGGCGGAGGCGACGGCGGAGGCGGCGGTAGAGGAAGCGGTATGGTTGGTTGCAATGGGTCCAGGAGGCTTGAAGCCAGCAAACGGATTCACGCCTCCCATGAGCGCGATCTTCTTTTTAATGTCGACCTGAGCGTTGTGTGGTTCGTTGCAGCGCCGGAAGAAACAAGGCATACCCAGTCAGAGCCAGCGGGTCACGGCTATCAAACGGCCAAACCATCCTCTGCCTATCGACGGCCGATCAGCACAGATGGCCACATCCTCCACACGAAGCCAGGCTCGCTTCGTACCGGCTCGGATGGCTGGGATGCTGATGCAGTTGAAGGCGCAGGCGTGGGTTGGGGCGGGGCCGCGGAATGGGACTCGGCCAGATTTTGATGATGGGGTGATGTCGCCGTGTCCTCAGTTGCAGTAGAGTCGGTGATCTGAACGAGAGATATCGGGATCCATGCTCGTTTGTTCAGCAAGCGTCCTGTCAAAGTTCTCCCACGAAGCGACCATCTTCCCTCTTCGTTCGTACAGCCCAACACTCCTCCGGATCCATGAGCTCAAACACGCCATGGATGCTTACGATCTCGGATTTGGAGCTGCTGGCTTTGGAGCGAGGATGCGGGCGTGATTTGGTGGGCTGCAGGGACGAGGCACCCCGCCATCACCAGTACGATGAGCTTTGGCAAGAAGATGCTTGCAACGCCCATCTGTTTCGGCAGCACCGCTGTTGAACGACGAATCTCGATATCTCGTATGCACTCACACGCTTGCTGGCTCTCCCGCTGCACCCGTCTGGTTGTCGCCCAACGCTCTCGTCGAGCGGCCTACATGCTCAAGCGGCTTGGTGTTTGGGATTCGCGACTTTGCTTTCCATTCGTTGACTTGTTCTTGGAGTCGCTGGTTCTCGAGCGTCAGCGATTCGACCTTGTCCTCAGAACGGCGCAGCTCCTTGCGCATTGATTCGAGCTCCTCGTCTAGTGATCGGACAGGGCCGCCGGTTGTTTGCGATCCCCGACCACGACGACGTGGAGAACAAAGTGTGCGGGTAAGCCAATGCCGGGATGTGACTCCTGGGGCGGCACTTTCACACCGTGCTCTTCGTAGCCGGTCAAAGGCTCGGCATACTCGCAGGATATGAACGAGGTGGAAGGACCGAAATGTACAGCAGCCAAGAGAGGACTGTATCGCTTTGCCGGAGGAGACACAAGCAATGTGTCTGGAAACGCGAGAGGGTGGGGATGCACTTTGCCCATGATCTTGAGTGGAATCGATCGAACCTTTCTCGGCCAACATTGCCTTGAGCTGCTTCAGTTGATCATCTGTAGCAATCCCACGCCACACGAGAGCAGTTTGGGGGGACACACACCGCAACGTCAGAGAGAGGTCAGCCCGAGAATCGCACGTTTCAATCGACGACTGTGCTCTGGCTCAGTCGTCAGCTATCAGTCATCACCTCGGAGTGAAAGCGTCTCGAGAGTCCTTTCGAGTTCCTTCGTGGCGTTGGGCTGCCATCAGATATAGGAGCGGATGAGCACACGTCGGGATGCACTCGCGACCTCGCTCAGGAGGTCTGTTGCAATCAAAGGCCACATTATCCCCACAGCTCTCCGTACTCACGCCGATTTCGGGTATCTCCGAACACTCTGACATTTGTGTGTGTGCAGTGGGCTCAATTGCGGATGGTGAACGAAGACTGGGCTGTTTGGTAGCTTCGACAGTCGGGCTACGGAAACGAGTCTGCCAACAAAGAGAGCCAGCAGCAGACTGGGAGGAGGTCCGGTGGTGGAAGTGCGTCCGGGGCATCCCACGGCCCCTGATGGAGAAGAGCGCCTCTCGCCTGCACAGATGATTGCCGGGCATCAATCAGACACTTGAATCACAGCCCCAGCGATGCCGCCAATCCGCTTTACTCCGATCGTGTGCTGCCGACAAGAGCACAAGACGACCCGACACCACCGGGGGAAGACCGCGAGGTCCTGGCGATAGGTTCACAGCGACTGAGCGAGAGGCTCAGTCAAGAGGGCGCGCGGTGCATCCGCTGGTGGTGTGCCTACTGGTGACGCACGCGGAACAATTCACCCTCCTTGCCGCGTCACCACAATGCATCCAGCGGTGGACATACATGAGTTGTGGAGTGTGGGAGTGTGACATGGGTCCGCGGGTCAGCAGTGCGTGCCAACGCGCCATCCCCAGAGCGGTGCGACGCTCGCCTTGTCCTCGGCACATCACCAGCACCGCTCAGTCTTGCGTTGCTTTGCCTCAGGGCCGCTATAAGTTCCGGGCGCCGTCGGGAGGGGGGCTTCTCGCTCTTGCCCACCTGCCTCCGAGTCGGTCGCCCATCACCTCCGTCCCAAGGAATATGTCTCTCCCAAGCATTCTTGTCGCCTACACCTCTGGCGATGACGCCTGGCAGATCCAGAGCCCCTGTCTCCCTCTCAATGTGCTCGCCGCCTCCATCGGCCATCGTCTCTCCCAACACGAGATACAAGGTCGCCTCGACACTCTGACGCAGAGCCTTCTCGCCAAGCGAAACAGCCCCATCTTGGCCGTTATATGTCTCGGTGTGGCGTGCGTCTTTGGCGGGTTCGCTTGGCTGTTCACCACCGGCGGTACCTTTGGAAGCTCCTTGTCGCAGCCTATTTTATTGCTCGTGGTACCTGGCATCATCGTGGCAATGTTGGCGGCTGCCCTTCGCGAATTCCTCTTTTCTCAAGATATTCAGAAGATTGACGACCAGCTCCCGGAGATCCTGCAGAAGCTGAACCAAGCCGATCTTCCCAAGGGTCTCCTGTGGGACCGGCACTCGACCAACGAGCTCATCCAGGAGCGATACCGGAACGGCCACCAAGTCAGCTCCAAGGTTACCAAGAAGACCTGGGTCGTTTCTCTCACCGTCCTGGACTAGACTGGGTCGTGTCTCGAACACCCCCCCAAGAGCCAATGACCTCATGCCTGGATAATCTTCCCGGACAATGGTGGGCCAATCCACTGTCCTGATCATAATACAACTATATTCTATGTCGTATCTCTCCGTATCCTGCCGTACTCTATCGTACCCTGCCGTCCCATTCGCCACAACAGTCCGAGGCCGATAATAACCTGAGAGCAGGCAGATCGCAGAACACGAAACGGCACTGGCCAATATTGGCTGTGGGGGGAGATTGTGCACCACGAGATGCGTCAGTCGCCGCGGGTATGTCGAGCCACCCAGATATCGTGAAAGTAGTCACCAGACAGCATTCGAGCGATGCATCCGCCCTGTGGATCGCCGTGACCCTGGACAGTCCTGGGTCATTATGAATCGGCCTCGAATATCAATCCGGCCACGCTGCCAGTAGCGGTAACAGCGGCGACAGAATCTGCAGCGGCACCAAGGTCAATGGACTCTCCCTGGCCTTGGTAGAAACAAACCATCACAGGCTACCCATTCGATTGAAATGGGACATCGTCCCTGAATATGCCATACGGGCTCCATCGTCGTCGATTCCGTGAATGACTCCATCCATACATGCTCCCATATCCCCGCCACCTGGGCATCAACGCACCATGAGGATCATACCGGTGCTTGCGAGCATCGTCCATGCATATCGATCACGTGTATTCAGGATCCTGATTCCTGAGCCAAGCTCACCGCCAGCATCCGACGGCAGTAGCAGCAATAGTTTGCACTGCACAGCCTATGCCTGCGGCTCTATTCGAACTCGATATCACGAAGCGGTGGGTTTCGTTTGGCGAATCCCTTCATTGCGGGCAGCTCGATTGCTCTGACTGCCGTTCGGCTGCGTGCTGCACCTCCTCATAGCAGCAAGCAGCCGCCCTTCTTGCCCGAAGCTTTGGCCTTGCCCCCGCCCTTGCCGCCAGCCCCGCCGGCCTCCTTCTTGGTTCGGATGGCTCGCATCAGCGTGTTGTAGCATTCGTCGACATTCTGTTTCGTCTTGGCGCTAGTCTCGATGTAGGTGCACTTCCATTGCTTTGCTCGGGCCTCGCCGTCTTTGGTGCCGACTTTTCGCAGGTGGCTCAGATCGGCCTTGTTGCCGACCAGGACAAACGGAATCTCCTCATCGTCGAGGACGCGGCAGATCTGGTCCCGAAACTCTTGTGTGTTTTCAAAGCTTTCCTGCTCGCAGATGGAGAAGACGCAGAGAAAGCCCTCCCCGCTGCGATAGTAGTTATCACGAATGGCCGCGTATTCTTCCTGCCCGGCCGTGTCCAGGATGTCGATGAAACACTCGGTGCCGTCCAGGGTGCACTTTTTTCGATACGAGTCGGCCTTGGTGGGGTCGTATTCCTCGATAAAATCACCATACATGAACTGCAGCGTGAGCGCCGACTTTCCCACACCGCCACTGCCGACCATGATGATTTTATGGACGGGGAGATCATTCTTGGCGGCTACTTTCTTGCCCATGGCTGCTGGACGGGTGCCGTTGGCGGCGTTTCAGAGAACAGGGTAGGTTCGAGGTTTGCCTGCGAGGTGCGCAGGAGTTTACGCACTTGGTATGGAGTCGAGTTGGACCGAGTCGGGTCGACGGAGGAGTGTTGGTTCGCAGACTCGATCGCCGCTCGTCTGCGAGAATCGAGAGAAGGAGGCGTCGCTTGCGGTAGATCCCAGATGCTGACGGATTGCTGATGCTGACGGATCCGGTAGTAATATCCTTCTCAATGGCCGCGTTCTCGACCGGCCTATATGGGGACCGCGCGTTGAGGAGAGTGCAGGATGCAAGGGTTGAGCAGCGATATCGCAGACACAGAGTGATGTTGCATCGCACAATAACGATGCCGCTCAACAGCGCGGCTGCTCGACGGCCTGGGTGGCCATTGTTGGGTCGGCTCGTCCACCCTCCATACCTGCTCATTGTGCAGCCAATCTCTGTGTGCAGCGGCCGTGATCGGAGCGAGCACACGCACCCAAGGAGCTCGGCCGTGCGCATCGTTCTCGTCTGGCTCAGTCGGGTCGGATGCATGCAGGTGGTTCGGATGAAGAAGATCTGCATGTCCATGGCGTCTCGAGAGCGTTCGCGGTGGTGGACCTGCCTCTTGCCCAGGGGCGAACCTGCCTCTTGCCCAGGGACGAGCCACCATGGCTCGAACATCAGGGCTCGAACATCAGGGCTGCCCGGCCTTGTCGTCGTCCTGGCCGGATCCGGCAATATCGACCCTGTACGCACCCGCACCGTGGACAAAGGGCCCCTCTGCTGCTCAGCAAGGGGCAGCAACAAGCGCCCCCTCTGTGCTGGCACCGCCTTGGCCAGGGCTTGGATTTGCCTCCGGCGACGTTACACCTTGCGTTTTTCGGTGGTGCCGGGCCGTGGCCGACAAGCGCCATGGGTCTGCGGGGCGCTCGCCCAAGGCAGCCTCCCGCTGTGCAAACGGGCTCGCATGTACCCGCTTGCCGTCGCCCCTGTCTGCCCACAAGGCAGGGTTGCGCTTGCTGTTGCGCTTGCTGTACGGGCCTCCGTGGTCGATGGCCTGGCACAGAGCCGTTGTCCGGGCGGCCACAGCGCCCCTGTGCAGCAAGTGTTTCAGCCCCAGCAAGGGTGCCGAACAGGCCCGTCCGTGCAGCTTCGCATGAATCTCGGAAGGCGGGCTTGGGGAGTGGGTCCCCGCTGCGGTCGATGCTGGACGGGCAAAGGGCCCGGTGGGTGCGGTGGAGCGCGCGGCTGCCTGTGGAAATCGGTTTTGCAAGGCGAAGGACGCTGGCGGCACCGGCCCGCTCGCTGTCGACAAACCAGAAAGGACGTGCGGTATAGAAGATGGCATCAAGCCGCTCGCCCTGCCTTCTGCACCTGCATCCGGGCCAGATCTCCATCTCTCCGCCCAGAGACGCTCATCAGCACCGGCTGGTGTGCATGGCTGCGTCGCCGCTGTCCTCATACTCTTTTTCTCGGCCACATCGCACCTCGGTCGCCTCATAGACACCCAAGCAGCCCAGCATCCGTTTCAGCTGTTTCCCTCTGTTGATCGTCGCCTTTTGCGCAAGTCGCATTTCGCAAGTCGCATCTCTCAAACCGAATCCCACAAGTCTCTGCACCATGACCCAGAGGCGTCTGCAGACCGACACCGAGCCTCCACGAACCGACTCGCTGCATCGGCGGCGTCCGCTGCCGATCGAGTTCCAGCACCTGCAGTACGACACATCCTTCAACTCACTCGTAACCGAGGTAACGCACCTTGCCGTCCGGACCCCTCAATCCCATTTCAGTTCGCTGCGTTGCCAATGCCGCTTGCCTCAGTGCCTGCATATCGTGCTGCCGTATTTGCCTCTGGGCTAACATGCTGACCGACGAATCTCATACCTTGGACGGGGCTTCCAACTATCGTTCGCATCTGTCTGTCATACCCGCTTGCTCCGGCTGGCTATTCGTGCCCAGGCCGAGCATCTTGCCAGCCTTCTTTCCTCGATCCGCACCCAGTATGGCCACATCCAATCCAATCCCGCAATGTCCAGCGATGCCGATTCGCTGCAGCTCGAACAAAGGATCCTCGGGCTGCTCTCAAAAGTCCGGCAGTACCGGGGCCGGGCTGCCCCACATCAGTCGTCGACATTACTTTCCTCATCTCAACCCCAGCTCGTCGCCCCGGCTGACTCGAATCCCGTGGTGGCAAGAGTCGAGAGCGCCGCAAAATCTCGCCAGCTGCATCCGCTCCAGGACGAGGCCACCGCACACTTTGTTCGTCCCGATGGCTACTTGTCCATGTATCTGCACGACGACGGCTCGATCGACTGGGACTCGGTTGTCGGGGCTCATCCTCCGAGGCCTCTGCTTTCTTCCGAAAAGCTGGTCAGCGACTGCCAGCATTTCTCGGCTGAGCCCGAGTCGACAGCACCCCGCGGTCTCGATATAGCTGCCATCAACTCCTCGTCGGCCGGGTTGCCGTCCAAATGGAGCTTTGATCTGCAATCGCCCGAGGAGCTCCAGATCTCGCCGCTGGCTCGGTCGCCACTCTCTGCCGGGGCCCTCCGCAGTCCCACAGCTGCCACTGCCAAGACCTCGACGCCGGGAACGCTCTCGAAACAGGACTCGAGTCGATCGAAGCGCACGAACAGCAGCCGTCGAGGCACGGCTGCCAGGGCAGCGGAGCCCCAACAGATCCTGATTCCGACCGTCTATGGCGTGGAAACTTACTCGTCCAGCAATCTCCGACGACAAGGTAGCGCAGCTCATGCTTTGGACTCATGGCGGTGTGGTTTGGAGAAGAGCGCCGACCAGGTTGCTTCAGATTGTCGAGCCGGAACTCACCCCTGTGTGTCTGATCGTCCGCCCGATTCCATCACGAACATTGCATATCCACCACCACGGCTGCGACAAATCCATCACGGCTCCCCTACTTCAAACCCCATTGCGACTACGCGACTGCATAACCCATCGTCATCAGTCGAGCAGCGTGTTCAAGACAACGTCAATCGCTTCTTTGAATCGTTCGCCGATGTTGAGCCCACCAGTGCTCCCTCGCTGCAGCGCTCACAATCGCTTTCCCATCCTCAATCTTCATTTGAGAACGACTCTGGCGATGTTGCTGCTGGCTCGCACCCTGGAAAGGAAGCTCTGGATCCGAGCACGGCGCGGCTGCTCCAGCGGACTCGCACGATGGCCAATGTGCCTCCTCGCCGGACTGCACAACTCCCTCACATGTCTCGCACGCGATCCCAGGAAAAGACCGATGGCCTCGCCGGATCGCATCATGCTGGCAGCTCTGTGGTCGATGGCCCCTCGACGATGGCTCGGAGCCAGGGTCAGGGCAGAGGTCCTTCCATCAAGCCAACGTCAGTCCACCACGCAGAGGCGCTGCGAAGTCCGCTCGCCGACAACTCTCCCGACGACTCCCTCGACGACTCACACGACGACTCCCTCGACGACTCGGCCGATCGGCACCATGTTGAATCTGAAATCCAAGATCTAGCTGCGACTCTGTCTCGCTCGCAGATACCGGTCAAGAGCGGCGATGACTCCGATGCACCCACAGAGCGACCGGATTGGCCGCGACCAGAACTGAGCCAAGCTCCGGCAAACAGCCGAGTATCTCCCGTCCTCGTATCCCAGTCGGCAGATCAGCGTGTTCCTGGGGTGGTTGAAAGTGTCACCAACAGCGGCGCTCTGTTCGCCGACAAAACTATCCAGGAAGATAGCCCCGCTGAGGCCTCCACGCTCTACCGTGATCGTGGACGGGGAGAGCGGCTGATCCAGAGCTTTCTGTCGACCTCAAAGTCGTCAGAAGACCTGTGGAAATCGTTCAGCGTCATCGGAGACTCACCTTCAAGTCCTTTTGCGTCGCCCGGGCGCAACACCCTGATCGCCCCATCCGAACTCCGGTTTTCGGGCAAGGACTCGCAGATCATTGATGGCATCCTGCTCAGCTACGGCGGCAGCGAGCGAGCGAGCACTTTCGATGCTCAGACCGGCGCCCGAGACAGCGTCCCGACTATGGCGGCTCTAATAGGCTCGACAGCCTTTCGCTCGGTATCGCCTCAACCGCCCGTCGTACTCGATCATATTCCATCCACCGGCATCAAAGACCAAGATGTCCCTGCCCCGTCGGTAGAGCAGACCACTGCTTCTGTTGGTGGCGCTCAACATATGGCCAGAGAGGACTATTCGAGTATCGCCCGGTCCAGAAACGAGCAGGTGGATGCAGAACACTCTGCGCGTCCCAGCTCCGATCCGAGCACAGCGGTTGCGCCTCAGCGTCACCAAGGTCCTGAGCTCGAAGACTCCCAGGTCTCTAGTTCGCCAACCCCTGTTGATGCCGCATGTCAACCACCCTCCTCGCCTCAGCGCCAGCAGCAGCAGCAGCGGTCCGAAGAACAACTAGATGGACCACAGCCGCCCAAGTCTCCACCAAAGTCTGCCCAGGCAATCAGCGCAGACAAGCCAGCTTTGTCAGCGGCCCTAATCAGTCCAGCTGCTGCTCCGACCGAGATGGGTAAGCAGTCCACTCCAACGGTGAGTTCGTCCGATCTCACCTCGACGTCCCAGAAAGCAGCAAAGGTACTCGAAGGCCTTTCCCGCAGCCGTGTCCCCGGGTCGCTCTGGAGGTCAGACAGTACCAAGTCGTCTTCATCCAAACCCAAATCCAAGACAATCGCTGCGCCACGGGAAACGACCAGGCTCCTCTCCGCCGACCTCTCCACAAGCAAGACTGTTCTTCCAGCTCCATTTGTCCAGCCCGCCTTGTCATCTACCGGGCGCCTCAGTCCAGCGCCTTCGTTGACAGTGACCGGAGCAACTGATCCAGGAGCCCAGGCCTTGGTTCAGGAAACACCCGTCCAAGCCAAGCCTGCCCATTCCGTCGCTCAAACAGCTGTCCGCTCCAGCGAGCCTGTCCCCACTTCGCCGCAGCCTTCCACACTCTCTAATCAGGCCAACGCCATATCCGACTTGCTCAATCGACCCACAAGCTTGCTTCCAGTCCAGAGAAGCGCTGCTCCGCAGATTGCAACACCCAACGCTTCGGGCGGCGCGGTCGCCGATCAAGGATATGCCTTGGCCGCCACGTTGGTGTCCACATTCACAACCGCGCTGTCCACTCAGCCTCCACAGCAGCAGCAACAGGGGCAGCAGCCGATCAGTGCCTTTGGCTCGCCGACTCCGAGCTTCGACATCAACAATACCAACTCGATTGTCCTGCTGGACCCGCCGCAGATCTCGGATCTTCAAAAACTCGAAAGCGGCCCTGATCTCCCGTCTCCGCACACGCTCAAGCGCGATCGCTCGGTCCTGCGCCGATCGAGATCCATGGGTGCGCTTTGGCTGGCGTCCGAGTGGACCCGGCAAAACACGTTCCTGTCGAGCAGCGACGATATCGAAGCAACGGTGGGTGCCTCGGGTCATTCCAAAAAGCGCCGGTCGGGCCTTCCTCTGCCGACTGGCGTGCACTCTCGAACCGTTCGCGGCGATGATATCTTCGGACGCACAGGCGCTGCGTCCACGAACGAGATGTCTGCTGTGCCTCAGCCGCTTGCCGAGATGGACAGGAACACTCTTGCGAATGTCACCCACTCCGCATCGATTGAGGATCCAGGGTTGTCGCTGGCCTGGGCCCACGCAGCGCTCGCCCGGCTTGACTCTCAGTCGGATATCCGATCGGGCCGAATTACCGAGTCCACTTTGCCGATGGAGCGCAGCCCCGGCTCAGAAACCTATATCCACACACGACCCTTGGCTCAAGTGGTCGAGGGCAGAGGCGCCACCTTCAAAGGCTCCCGCGCAAATGACCAACGAGTCGTTGCGCATCAGGCGACCACAAGTCGCTCCGAGGAGCTGTGGGACTGGGACCAATCCCTGATCAACGGGAGCATGGCGGAATCATCGGAGCGAGACGAGCGGCCTTCGTGGTCCTATGATGCCCCTGGACAAGCGCAGGCGAAGCGGTTGGACTTGCTACCGGCCCCAAATGGCGGCGCTGTGGGTTTGGTGTCGCCCCAAGCAGCCGCACCGACATCCGTCACACCACTGAGCAGCACAAAGAGCTTTCTGAAGCGCATGCTCAGCCGCTCTCGCCGAGAAGCCAATGCGAACGGTAGTGAGTCGGCACCGGATGGACAGACGCTATCCAGGGCCCGCACGGCCAACAGCAGCCGATCACCTGCGCCGATCCAAGCATCCTCCTCAAAGCCCAGCAATCCGATGGAAGCTTACCGCCCGATCCAGCTCAGTGAAACCGTCCCAATTGTGCCCTCAACCTGGCACTTCCGAGACGACGTCACGTACCCAAGGCCAATGAAGGTCATGCCGCCGCTGGCGCAAAGCGAAGCGGAACGGCCTCAGCACGGCACGATCAAGCAGGACAAACCCGCCTATGGCTCATACAAGTCCAGTCTGCTCCGATCCAACTCGGTCGACTCGATCAAGAAGCCGCAGTCCAAGCCATTCTTGTCGTGGCTGACATGGGGGAACGCTGTGGACGGTAACTCTTCGCGCGCGTCCAGATGGAACAGCAGTCGGGCCCCGGTAGTCAAGGTTGTCAGCGAGACGACCTGGACGGCGCCCTTGTCGGCCGAGACAGCATCACCAGCAGCTTGGGGTATGCCTGAGCTTGCCGGGGCCATCATGGATGGCACTGCCACGCGGATAATGAATGTCGGCGCGCAACTCATGGGAACTGGTGCTTCCGCCCACGAGCCACCCACCGCACAGTCTATGGATCCGCCCTCGATGGCTCCATCCGAGAGCACCAACAACGTGCTTGGCTACAACGATCCCCAGCCGATGGCTCGGCGGCCGATGCGAACCGATTCCAAGAAGCACTTTCAAACGAACAAGCGTGTCAGCACCATCAAGGCACAACGACGCCACTCCAGGATTGTTGTCAACCGACGACGGTCTCCAACGTCCAGCCTGGTGAAGGAGGGCCGGCGACGCAGCCGCCAGAGCCAGAGCCATGGCCAACGCCTCCGATCACGGCCCTCTGACAAACAGCTGCGCGGACCTCGCAGCCGAGTCTCGCACACGGCCAGCAAGGCCATGATGGAGGAGGTGATGGACGACCTTGTCGACGGAGTCATTGACGACGAGGACCGCAAGTACATGGCGCACATGTCAACGTCGTCGCTGTCCAAGGACAGCATGCTGCTCTCGCGCGAGCTCGAGATGCAGCTGACTGGACAGAATCGCGATATCCTCGATGTGGACGAAGGCGAGTACAGTCCGGTCCCACTGACCCGGACGCCGTCCGAGTGGCAGACCATCCAGCGACGCTTCTTTTCTGAACCTGCGTATTCGGAGCCTGCACGGTCAGCCGAGGATCTGCATGGGTACGGACACGGGCACGGGTTCCATCCGCGCTCGAGCGAGCAGTGGGACCGCGAATGCGAGCGGATGATGTCCGGCAAGCGTGGAAACAAGACCGAGCGACGCCTGCGCAAGTGGACGTCGCTGTGGGGACGCAAGCACCGATAGAGGGGCTGCGATAGATAGATTGATCGACCAATGGGGGGGAGGGCGCCAAGAAGGGGCAGGATTGCTCTGTGAGCGACAGCACCCTCATTTACAGCGCACACTGGTTCTTTCAACACGCCGATATAGAGCGCCTCTGTTTCCGTATCAGGCCGCGCCGCGTCTGCTCTGAGCGAGTCGGGGCGGGGTAATGGGTCGTGGTGTGCCAGTGGCCAAGGCTGCCATGAAGCCATGAATCCATGAAGCCGTGAAGCCAGCCAGCCCCATGGCTGCAGCCACACTCGAGCCGGCTGCAGGTCATGGGGTGAGGCCGCCTGGCCAGTCAGAAAACAGCGCGCCATCAAGGCCCAAAAGCGGACCGAATCGCCTCAAAAGGCAAGTCGGCAGCCACAACACAGACGATGACAGCGTGTGAGAGGCGTGGCGCGGGGGCGTGTGTGTGTGTGCTGGCTGTGCAACGCCGATCAGCTTGTGGACCCACAGTGGCTGTGCTGCCAGCCGGAGCAGTGATACACAGCGCGTCTGGACGCGGGCGCGTGTGTGATGCAAGCTCGTGCACACAGTCTGTGTCGACAGCACTGTGCTGCGGTGTGCAGACACAGACAGCGGCGCAGCACACCGCACACACGGCTTACGTGCGCAGCAGCACGGCGCTGCACAGAGCATCGCGAAATGATCGCGAATGACATGCGACCGGCCCCGGCCAATCAGCGGCCGCGCTCTCGCCCGGTCCCAGGAGCCGCCCAGGTATTTCTGTCTGGGCTCGGCCTTGCCCGCTTGGCTGTCCATCTGGCTGCCCGTCCTGCCGACACCGCCCGTGGCTCCCTCGATCGCCTTCGTCTCTGTCTCTCCTCCTCCGGCCCATCCGCTTCGAGATTGATTGCCATGCAAGATCTTCTCGGCAAGGTCAACGGCTATGCCGGATCCATCTCCCAGGCGCTTCGCGCTGCCTCGCCCAGGGAGCTCCTCATCTACGGCGCCCTGGCGGTCCCCGTTCTGCTCATCATTGTCTCGCTGCTCTGGAGCTCCTCCAAGTCCAACTTCAAGCAGCTTTCCTTCCTTGAGTCCATCCTCTTCCTCAAGGACGGTCAAATCAGTCCCGCCTGGGGCGATGCCGCTTGGTGCCGCGCCCTCGGCCTGAACATCCTTACCATCCTGGGCGTCGAAAAGTCCAAGTGGATCTTCAAGGTACGGCTGGCAGGCCACATGCAATTCGAGTGCAGCGGCCGTCTCTGCTGGCCGCAATCTGGCCGCTGCCTCGCTGGAATGTTGTCTGGGGCAAAACCCCGCACGCTGCCGTGGTCGCGATCGGAGGCCATCCGGCTCGCTTTGCTCTCCGCGTCGTCGCTGGACCATCCCTCGTTCATCGATCGTGCGTCGATCATCCACGATCATCGCCTTGGGTGTGTGTTTTTCGTCTGCATCGCCATGGCTAACTCTAGCTACGCCACTCGTCGTCCAGGGTGAAGGCAAATACGTTCGTGCTCACTGGCCCACACATCTCTTGGGAGTAAGTTGCATCCGCTGGAGTGCCATTGTTTGTGGAAGTGCTCCTCATCCCCGCACCGGTGGCGCTGGAGAGGATCGGGCCTTACTCGGTCAGATTCCGGCCAGATCACTTGAATCTGATCCGTCGACTGATGCTCCGGTGATGTTTGGCATGCCCTTTCTTCCAGCTCATGGGCGAAAACTGTGTCGCTGCCATCATCGGCGATACCCACAAGAAGCTCCGCAACCTGCTGATCAAGGCTTTTACTCCTGCGTAAGTCCTCTGGCTTGTGGCTTTGCGACATGCGCTCTGAACGATCTGAGTGCTCCGAATGCTCTGAGTGCTCTGAATGCCTCCGTACTGACACCCCTGTCCTCTACATCACAACCTGCAGCAAGCTGACTAGCATGTACCCCCTGTTCAAGCAACAGACCGAAGACTTTGTCGAGACTCTCTCGCAAGAAACGCTCAAGAACACGACCGGCGCCTTCCCCAACCTCCCTCTCCGTCACTTTACCTACAGAATCATCTCGACCCTGCTCGTCGGCTCCAACGCCGGCGATCTTGAGAAGCTTATGAAGGTCCTGCCCGAGTTTGCCGTTATGATTGCCGGATACGAAGTCTGGATCCCCTACAACCTGCCCTTCACCCCCTTTGGCAAGGCCATGGCTGCCAAGAAGCGTCTCATCGTCCTTATGCAGGAGATTATCGACAATCGCCGCCAGCGCCTTGCCAGCGGCGAGGCCGAGAGTCTTGGTGAAGATGCCCTCGGTGTCCTCATCGGTGGCAAAGACGAGGATGGCAAGGTCCTGAGCGATGATATCCTTATCGACAACATGCTGTTCTTCCTGCTCGCTGGCCACGATACCACTGCCTCGAGCATCTGCTCCATCCTGCATTTCTACTGCGACGTTGCTACTGCCGAGCAGAAGGCCAAGCTGCAGGAGGAAGTCGACTCCGTCGGCGCCGACCCCAGCTACTCTACTCTGATGGGCCTGCCTTACCTCGATGGATTCATCAAGGAGTCGATGCGTCTCTTGCCTGCTGCCGTCGGCAACCTCCGCTCCACGACCGAGGACGTCATCGTCCCCAACAGCAAGGGCCAGCAGGTTGAAATCAAGAAGGGATCCTGGATGATCTTTATCGCCAAGGCCATTGGCCAGAACCCGGCCATCTTCCCGGAGCCACAGCGGTTTGACCCCGAACGCTTCATTGGCGACAACCCTGTTGATCGCCAGCACCCGTTTGCCTATGTCGTCTTTGGCGGTGGCAACCGTCTCTGCATCGGAATGCTCCTGGCCAAGCTCGAGGTGAGCGCTGCGTGACTCGCCGACGGCTGCTTGGCTGTTTCGCTGCTTGCATATCCCACTGCAGGCGTGAGCGGACTGTGTCTTGCCGCCCGCTGAGCTGACTCTGCGTGCTGGATCTTGGATTTTCGCTTCTGCAGATGAAACTGTTTGTTCACCAGACCCTCTTCAACTACACCGTCGAGCGCAAGACCAAGGAGCTGAAGAAGGGATTCATTCCTCTGACCTTCAAGGAGCCCCGAGTCGTCATCCGACCAAAGACCACCGCTTAAATTGGCGGTTCCCCCCACCGAACAAATCAGCTCTGTGGGAGGGCAAATCGTCGCTGAACTTGCACATCGCCTCCCCCCACCACCAGCTTCCCCCCCGCCATTGTACATCTCCCGCCTTGTTTGCGTACTCTTTCGTGCGCCTTGTTTTGCCCCCCGTCTGGGACCGATATCGTACATGCGTGTGCCATACTCAACGGCCTCTGCTATCTGCTCTGAATAGAGACCTCGAGACATTCCCCCCCAACCCGCCCGATGTACTGTGTTTTTTTGGGGGGGGGCCATGCTTCTTTTGCGCCGCTGCTGGAACGAGAGGCGGTGTCGTGGATACATTTGTCCTTCTCCTTTTCGCCGAACTCGTTTCGCAGCGTCGCACAGAGCGACAACCAGCGGCGGAACATCGCCCCTCGATAAAAAGATGCTCCTTCGCCCCGCTTCCTCTCGCTCACAGCCCCCCCCCTCCGCTCTAATCGACATGGCTCCGGCTTGGTGCAAGCTCGCGGCTGCCTTGATGGCAGCGACCTCGTTCGTCTCGGCCACGACGGGATTCCAACACTTTGTCACCCGCTCGAACGGCAGCCTCTATGATGGCAGCAGCAAGTTCAAGTTTGTGTCCTTCAACATCCCCGACATGCTGCAGCTCGAGAGTAAGTGGCTGCTGCGAAGCGAACAGAGTCGCTGCGTGTGCAGTGTGCGGCGATATCCCTCGAGCACCTTTATGCATGTCGAGCCCACTTCCGCTGTCGCTGTCGCTGCGACAGACCTCCTGTCCTCGCCATGTCCGGTCCCATTCTCCTCCGCCTCTGACCCTCTCGTTGGCTCCCCTCCTGCCTCTCCAGCCAGACTCCCCGGCACCCTCGTTGCTCCCAACGACTTTGAGATCCACGATGCGCTGCAGAGCATTGCGCTGATGAACGGCAAGGTTGCCAGAACGTATACCTTCAGCGTCTGCTGCAACAACCCATCGGACGACCCCTCGACCTATCACATCTCGGCCAACGGCGTCTACAGCCACGGTAATGCTCAACCCACATTGTTCCTGTGCTGCTGGCCTGCTGCTCCTCGATCGTTGTACTGATCCGCCCATTCGCCGACATGATTTCCCCTCCCCTCTAGCAATGTTCAACGCAACCGACCGTCTGCTCTACTGGGCCAACAAACTGCAGGTCCGCCTGATCATCCCCATGATCAACAACTGGGAGTACCACGGCGGTGTCCAGGCCTTTGCCAAGCTGGTGCTTGGTGCCCAGGCTGCCAACTTTGACTACTACGACGCCTTCTTCAACAACGAGACGGTCATCAAGGCCTACCTGAACTTTGTCAAGTACGTTCTGAACCGCACCAACCCTTATACCGGTGTTCAATACAAGAACGACAAGGCCATCTTGGCATGGGAGATCGGAAACGAGCTTGGAGGATGGACCTGGGACAACATGACGGTACGTACCCGATACAGGCCGGTTGCCTCTGGAGGCTTCTCGATGAGTTAGCGAAGACGACAATGCCCCACCCATCTGGATACGTGGCCGTCATCGCATCTGCTGCTGCTGGAGACCGATTCTCTTCTGAATCGCCCGATCGTTATCGCGCAGGTCCCGCCCGCGTGGATCGAGCGAGTCGCCACCTTCATCAAGCAAAACGACCCCAAGCATCTCGTCAAGGAGCCCCATATTATCCACAATACCCGCTGGGCCGAGTTCCAGGCCAATGGCTTGCTCACCTACAAGGATATCGATCGTGAGTTTGAGGCCGCAGCATACACGAGAATGGGTTGTCTGCACGGACTCTAATTCTTGCAGCCACCCCATGGCCATCTCGATTGGCATTCATGCACCAGGGAGCATGGCTCTCCTCGTACACGTAGCTAACTCGATGGTCTGTGTGTATTTCTGTGACGCAGTGTACGGACGCCACTACTACTGGGGCTCTTCGGTAATGACCGGTCACTCGTGAACCGCACCATCGCAGCGAGGCAATGCATCCGCGAATGGAATGGCGCACAGAATATCGAGTGCGTCGCTCCGTTCTCGAGGCACTTGAAATGTTGTGGACTAAGTCGCCCGTTTGTTCATACCATATTTGCAGACTGGCAGCGGCATGAAGTCCGATCTCATCTTTGACTCGAGCAGCCTCAAGGCCGCCGCCCCCACCAAGGTCTTTGTGGCTACCGAGTTTGGATTCGTCAACTCAACCGAGTACACCAATTTCCTCAACGAAATCGTGGCGAGCCCCAATGTCACTGGAGGTGAGGATAAGGACAGTCCCCTCGGTCGCCCATAAGCATGGCGCGCAACACAGGCAGCCACTTTCGTGAAGAGTTCTGTTGCTGCGGCTGTGCCTCTTGCATCTTTACATTACTCTGTCGCTGTGCGTGCATGCGCCCTGTGTTCACTCAATGCCACCGACTCTGACTCTCTGCCTGCCTCTGCTCGCCCCAGCCCTGGCCTGGAGTCTGCGCTACCGGTCCCGAAACGGAGGTTTCTACACCCACAGCGAGGGAAACGGATACTTTTCGTACCACTTCCCGGGCTTCCCCTATCCCACCAACCAAACCGACGTCGTCAATTGGAGCCCCGACACCTATGAGCCCGACTTTGTCAAGACCATGATCCAGAGTGCCGCCAAGGCCGCAGGAACGTCTGTCGCGAGCTACACGATCACCGTGGCTCCTCAGGTCTTCACAAACTCCACCAAGGGCACGGGTCAAATTGCGCTCTCCTGGACAGGCAGCGCCGGTGCCGCTTCTTATAACGTCATTCGAAACGGAGTATCCATTGCCAAGAGCGTCTCGGACGGTGTTCCCGCCACCACGGACGGCAGCTGGAAGGTCCTGTATGCTGACAAGAATGTCAAGTGCGGCCAGGCGGTAAGGATCCGATGGGGAGGATCCGATGGGGAGGATGTGGTGGGCGTTGGCGGAATATGCAGATACCAGGATGCGAGATCAAGCCGAACAAGGCGGCTGGATTCAGCAAGTGGGATTGGAGCATCATCCCTGTCGTGACGACAGCCCAGAGCCGATTGACCCGACTCTCACTTTGCCTTCACCCTTCCTTCATCCAGTACAAGTACGCAGTTACCCCCTGCAACTCCGTCAGCACCTGCGGCCCGATCTCCACCACAGTCTCCGCGACCCTCCCCTGTTGAGCAGCTGCAGTTGCCATGCGCTTTCCCGCCTCGTCGCCCCGATAGGCGAGGGCGGTCCTTGATAAACTTTTCACCCCACGCCCTGATTACAGTGCTACCCAAATATCAAGAGCCTCAATTTATGCCGACCACAAAAATGCAAACTATCGGCTACCCAATTGCTTACGAATACAAAACAGCCTTTCCTCAATACAGATCCTTCGAACGTAAATGACAGCCAGATATATATCGTGGTTGAGGGCGAGGCTCGCTGAGCCATTACACACACCACTGTTGCAATGACCCGTTACGTGCCGCACATTGCCCATTGCCCATTGCCCATTGCCCATTGCCCATTGCCCATTGCCCATTGCTCGTTGCCCATTGCACATTGCGCATTGCACATCGAACCTCTCTGTCGGGCGAACCGGATGCTGGCTCGCTCCTGCTGCGCACGTCTCCCATTCGCTGCCGCGGCGATTTCTTTTTTTCTTGGTGTTGACCGGGATGCTGGCCGGCCGGTGTGCTCCTCCGACCACACCCACATCGCACAGCTGCAGTGGCCCTTGCGAGCAACCAGCAGAGCCTGAGCACCCAAGGTCGAGACGTCATGGCCAACAAGAAGAAAAAGTCTGCCAAGAAGCCTCCGGCAGCCATGGCCGCATCCAGCGGCTCCGCGGCCCCAGGCCCAACCCTCGAGGATGCCAACCGCTCCCTGGCGATTCTGCTTCAGTGGATGGATGGCAACGGCATCAAAATCGACCACGATCTGATCGAGATCCAGACGTATCTGAGACCAGGGGGATTTTGCTTCCGAGTCGTCGCGAAGCAAGATCTGGATTACGACATGACTGGTAAGGGGCGGGATGATGCTGTGCGGCGATGTTTCCCTGAATGACACACCGGACGATGTCATGTATCTCGAAGCGAGACTATGGACAAGCGCAACAGCCGAATGGCGCATTCTCTACGAATCTAGCATGCGGGCAAAACCATTCACCGGACCGGGCTTGATCAATGCCAAGCGCAGCGGCTCATCCCACTCCTACCTGTTTCTTATCCTGGCCGCCAAGTCTGCACGATTCCGAAGGAGGCGATCCTCTCTTGGCAAAACTGTGGCATTGCCGATATCCTGGGTGAGTGCGAGCACATGTCGCCTCGTCCTACATCCCATCAAAAGCCATGGCCGAGACTTGCTCTGACCGTGCCCATTCCACTCCATTCCACTTCATTCCCGCTCGCCGCTTCCGAATGCGTTTTCAGAGCCCCATCATGATGTGCCCGACAAAATGAAGCTTGTCCTTGCCATCATGTTTGAACAGTCTCAGGGAGAAAAGTCGCCCTGGTGGGGCTATCTTCAATCGCTTCCTGTCTTCGAGCCGATTCCCCTTCTCTGGCCCGCGGACGACGTCAAGGAACTTACTGCCTTCTATCCCCATGACCAAACCCAGGTAGAGATTGAATGAGCCATGGATATATTAGCAGTGAGAGCAGCCACTTCTATCGGCGCCGCGACTGACCATCTATCGCCCAAACTGGTTAGGATGTGGTTCTGGGCAGACTCGAGCAGCACCTGCAGCCCATCTTGCAGGCGCATCCGACCATCTTTGCTCCAGCCGAATTCTTCTCGATGGAGCGGTCGCTTTCTATTGCCTCTCTCATCAAATCGCGGGCCTTTGAGGTCGACGACTATCACGGTGACTCGATGGTTCCGCTCGCGGATCTCTTCAACCACAAATCCGGTGCCGAGAACGTCCGCATCCACGCCGATCGCGATGTTTGTGTCTTCTGCGGCAGCAACGGAGGCTGCGAGTGCGAAGATATAGACGCCAGTAAAAGCGAAGGCGAGTATGAGGGAGCCATGGACGAAGAATGGGAGGACGTCGACGACACGGCTGACGACATGGCCGATGACATGACCGATGACGTGGTTGATGAAGAAGCCGAGGGAAACGACGAAGATGCAGACGACGCCGATGGGGACCGCTCCGAGGATGGTCGCAGCGTCGATCAGGACTCGGATGTCTGCCCATCCGAACTCGACGACCCAGACAATCCGCTCGAGGAGTTTGTCGACAGCCTTGAGATGATCGTTGTAAATCCGTGCGCCAAGGGCGACGAAGTATTCAACACCTATGGCGATATAAGCAACGGTGAGCTTCTGCTCAATTACGGCTTTGTGGAAGCCAACAATCCATTTGACGCCATGCACGTCGAGCTGGACGATATCGTCAAGGGATTCTCGGACCGACTCAGCGATGCAGATGCGAGAGCCCGCGTCCTTTGGTGGTTTGCCAAGCGCGCTGCGTTCAAAGATATCCTCTTTGGACCTGACGACTGCCACGATGAGGACTGCGGCTGCGGCCACGATCACGACGACGACCCTCACGACCACCATGGCAGCCACGACCATGATCATTGTGGCGGGGAATGCGAGGATGAATGCAATGACGACGACAGCGATGACGAGGATGAGTTCGGTGGGCACGAATCGGACAAGCCGTTCACGTTCAATGTCGACGGCCATGCCAGCATCGACTTTATCGTTGTGGTCTCGCTCTTGATGCTCGACAAGAGTACATTCAAGATGTGCCACGATTCTCCCGACGTTGCTGCCCAGTTTGTCGCAGAGATTGTGGATCGAGGACCTACCCTCACGGATGCTCAGCCGAGCATAAAATCGCCGGGTTCGGGCAAGAAGAAAGGCAAGAGCCAGGCCGACAAGATGGCAACGGCTGTGAGGCTGAAGCTGGCGGGCTTTGCGCGACGAAGTCTGGAGCAGTTTCCTTCTCGGTTCGAAGAGGATGGACGAATTCTAAAAACCCTGGTGAGTTGCAGGCTGACGTTTCCTCGGTAGAGATGGGTATCTATGCTGTATGCCGTTTTCGAGTACTTTGCGAGACCCTGGTCGCCTTAGTCAAGAGCTCGGAACGGTTCACATATCTGCGGAATCGAGGTCCGATTGGATCGAGGTCGCCCTGGAGCTAACCTGCGCCTTGACCATCCGGACTTGCTCAGGGCGACAAAGTATCAAACCGGCGCTGGATCCTGATGCACCGCATGGGCAGCCGACAAATCCTGGGTGCTGCTTTGAAGAACTACAGCTGATCTCTGGGCTCGAAATTGGCTGGACTGGGCGGACCCGAGGTGCTCTGGCAAAGTGATGCGAGGGTGGCGCAATTCCGCTCGTGCCGGAGGACCTGGCAAGAGCAATGTGAACGCAATGAGGTCTGAAAGCCATCAGCGCAGAATGGCTATCGCATATTCTCTGAACCAAATGGTCTCAATATACTCTGACGAGCCAAGAGGAACGGAGGTGGACGTTGGGATAAATATAGCACTGTTGGTTGTCTGCCGCATCCGACAAGTTCGGTACACGACCGTCATTTCACCATCACATTCATCCCTGCCCCACACACATCGCTGACTCACCACACACACACATGCCAGCCATCCCGGCATTCCGAGTCGAATGCGCTGGATCGATCCGGCGCGCCTGCCCAACAACGTTTCCAGCCGCACCACAACCGATCGGTGTCGTTCAACATCGATCATCATCAATCAACATCGAGAGCCGCTGTCCAGCCCGCCAGACTGCCTGCTCAGAGCCCGGCCTCTACCGCTGATACTCTCCAAATCGATCGATCCAGCAGCACATATCAACCCAGCCATGGCCACAGCGCAGTCACAGAAGCTCTCGCGGGAGGACTTTCGAAAGCAGAAGGTCATCGAGGAGCAACGAAAAGCGTAAGCCGTCTCGCTCAAGCACTGCCGTGCTCACTCAGGGCCACTCGCATCATCTCCAGCACATCCGACGATTCGATTCAAGCCTGTCGCCTTGAGGAGCTGCCAGGGGAACCGATGGCTGGCAGCAAATCTATCCCCTCTGGGCAGGCGATCTGCTGCTCTTGCTGGATGTATGGCTGGACGGTCGACTGACTCTCGGCATTTTTTCTGCCCCTTTCTGTACCGCACTTACGCCCACTCGATCCAGCGGCACGCTTCCTGCTGAGGTGGATCCCGAAACCGGCCGAGACATCAACCCGCACATTCCGCACTATATTGCACAGGCGCCTTGGTATTTGAGCATCGACCACCCGACTCTCAAGCACCAGCGTTTTGAGGACAAAAAGGACTCGATCGACCAATGGTATGCTCGCGGCGCAAAGCAAGGACCTGCCGCGACCAAGTACCGCAAGGGCGCCTGCGCAAACTGCGGCGCCATGACCCACAAGGCAGTCGACTGCATGGAGCGGCCCCGTAAAGTCGGAGCCAAGTGGTCCGGCCAGGACATCCAGCAAGACGAGGTGATCGGGGATGTAGCGCTTGGATTCGAGGCCAAGCGGGATCGCTGGAACGGATACGACTCGACTGACCATATGAGGACGATCGCCGAGTGGGAGCTCATTGAACAGCGCCGGAAGCAGCTTCGAGAGGAGAGCGCCAAGGAAACGCTCAAATCAGGCATCGAGAAGGACGAAGAGGGCGACAGCGACAAAGACGAAGACATCTACGCCGACGATGTCGACATGCCTGGACAAAAAGTCGACACCAAGCGACGAACGACGGTCCGCACGCTGCGTATTCGAGAAGACACTGCCAAATACCTGCACAATCTCGACATCAACTCGGCCTACTACGATCCCAAAACCCACGCCATGCGCGACGATCCGACCAAGGACCGTGGCTCCGACAGCGTGACAACCTTTGCCGGCGACAACTTTTCGCGCTACTCGGGCGACGCACCCAACCTCGCCAAGCTGCAGCTCTTCAGCTGGGAAGCCGAGGAGCGCGGAAAAGCGGTGCACATACAGTCCAACCCCACGCAGGCAGAGCTCCTGCACAAGGAGTACCTGTCTAAGAAAAACAAGCTGACGGATAGCTCCAAGGACAGCATTCTGCAAAAGTACGGCGGTGAAGAGCATCTTCAGGCGCCGCCCAAGGAGCTGCTTCTAGCACAGTCTGAGGCCTACGTGGAGTACTCCCAAACCGGTCGCGTTATCAAGGGGCAAGAGAGAGCCAAACTCAGATCGAAGTACGAAGAGGATGTGTAAGTGACCAGGCGTGTCCATGGGCTCTGTGGGCTGCTCGGTGGAAAGTGCTCGATCCCGGTGTGTCAACCAAGCGATGGTAGCAAAGGTGGCAGCAAAGTAGCAGCCGTGCCCAACGATGATACTTTGGTTGGATTTTATCTGACAAAGTATCTGTCGCGAGACGGCTCTGCGTCTACGCTGAGTTCTAGCGATGCACTAACCGATGACGGCTCTGATCAAACTGGTTATGCTCTTGCCACGACAGACACCCACTCAACCACACATCGGTCTGGGGCTCCTACTGGAAAGACTTCAAGTGGGGATACTCCTGTTGTCACTCGTTCATCCGCAACTCTTACTGCACTGGAAAGGCCGGCATCGAGGCCGAGCAGGCATCGAACGTATTGCAGCAGTCCGGGGGAGACAAGCCCGCCCAAAGCGAGAAAAAGAGCTTGCTCGACGAATATGTGCAGAAGGCGATCAAGGGCGACTATTCTCAGCGCGACAACAAGCCGCGGGGGGCACGTCTCGGCGAGGGCGATGTCCAGATCGACGAGTCCAGACTGAAGAATGCCCTTGAGGAAGAGAAGAAGCGCAAACATCACAACAGCAGCGATGCCCTGGGCGACAGGGGCAAGAAGTCCAAGTACAATTCGCTGAACGATAAGGAAGTCACAGAGGAAGAGCTGGAAGCGTATCGCATGCTGCAGGCGCGCTCCGACGACCCGATGGCCCAGTACAAGGACGAAGAGGACGAATGATTGTCGGGCACCGAGAGAATCGGACGGGGTGGTCCGCCGCAAGAAAAGCCTCGCGTGACAGAGAATGGACCAGTCGAAGAGAGTGGGCCAGTCGCAGCGAGTGCGAATCAGACGAAACGAGTGTGGATCAGACGAAGAGAGTGTGGATCAGTCGAAGCGAGTGTGGATCAGACGAACAATGCCGCCTCGCTGTGGCCGGGCTGTTGGGCTCCAGAGAGCAAATATCAATATCAATAACAATATCAATATCAATATCATGGACCGAGCATCGCTACAAAGGCGGACGTGGCACCACCGAGTCCAGTGCTGCTTGCCATCGGGCATTCGGGGTTGAGAGCCAGTCGACCCTGGCGCCGCTGTCACCGCCGTCACCGCCGTTGGCAGCACGGCCGGGCTGATGTTCGAGACCGAGAAATCCAAGTGTGCTTGGCCTGGATGGCTTCTCGTCGGTGCATGGCGCGGCCGTGGCCGATACATCCCGTGTCCTGGTGCGACGATTCCACAGACCCTCGATGGCAGCTCAGCAGCGGCGTCGCTGTTCCCACCGGCGGCTGGCCCCCTGGCATGGACGGCTCTGTGCCGTCAGGTGCCCTTGCACAGGCACGCCTCGGCGGTCATGTGGTCTCACACGTGACCGAAGTGGCGCCACACGCTCGCCAACACAGCAGCTCACACAAACTGTCTGCGCAGCAGGGTGACTCAGCCGCAACACCAGCGCAGTCACGGGTGTTGCGCGTCTTGTTGGCCATGTCGCCGTCCGGCCATGTCCTTGTCTTCCAGCGCCCTTCGTGTTGATCTCGATCGAGCTCCTGCGATGCGTCACCGATCCACCGATCCACCGCACCCCGATCCCGCAACTGCTGCCGGCTGTCTCTTCTTCCCCACTCGGAGTGCTGGTCCTTCATCCTTCGCCGCTTGCATCTCTCGCCCTGCATCGCCCTCTCTCTCGGGTCTGTCTGTCGCCTCGTTTCTCCGGCTGCCACATCGCGTCCATGTGCTCGTGCTGCCCGTCTTGCTCTTGCTGCTCGCGTCCGTCCGAGGCCTCTGCCAAGGCCTCTCCTTCATGGCATCGGCCTTCGCTCAGGTGACCCTTTCTCCTGCCAATGGCAACGTGCACGTGTTGGCTCCCGTGAGGTCACATTCGCTCGCACAATCGCCTGCCGGCCTTGCTGGCTGCCCGATCCCGTCCTTGCCGCCTGGCTTGTCGATAAATGGGAAAGGGATCTGCATCATAATCCTGTCCTCCGCAGGATGCAAGGCAGCCCTGTCCGCCATCACAGCGCCGTCACTGCTGCGTTCCGGATCCGCCTGGCAGCTTCAAAGGAAAGAAAGCGCTGCTCGGCCGGCACCAACTTCACCCACCCTTTCCCGACTTCTGCCTCGCGGGCTCGCTCCTCGCCGTTGAATAGCCCGTTTCGCCGGCGCAAACCTTCGGCTCTGGCTCGTTGCAGGCAGCGTGAATGCTCAGTGCGCCGATCGGGCTGATCCAGACCCCCTCCTCCAGCCTTTCTGGTTTGCCTCGGTGCCGTCCATTTGACTCCGCCATACCCCTGCTGTATCGGCTGTCCTCTGCGGCCGCTGCATATATCCACCTACGCCTCTGGATCTTGAACCCTGGCCTTCGTCTCCTCTCGTTGCCGAAAGGACCTGAGCAGAACCACCACCCACATCACCCGACCACCACACCAGGCCCACCTTCCTCCGTCAAAACATCGATATCACGACACAGTCCTCTTCTCCGCCGATGAACCTGTCCGCCGCGGTCGTTGCAATCCTCTTCCACACCCTTCTTTGGATTCAGCCCCTGCAGGTCCTGGCCGGCTGCTTGCCCATCAGCTCGTCCCAGTCGTGTCCTTTCTGGAGCGGTGGATTCTCGATCGACACCCAGCTCTTTCCGCAAATCACGTCGTCGGCCTCATTCGATGCGCTCATCGTCGCGCAGTCCGCGACTGAAGGGTCGTCGCTCTTCTATGGCACCTCGGGATGGGCAAGCCAGGCCATCATTTCCATGTCACAGCGACCCGAGGTCCAAACCTGCGCATACCATGCCAGCGTAAGTGTCCGCCCAAGCATCGGCGCTGACTCATGCTCGGCTTCTCTCTCCAGGAACCAGGACCATCGTCCCCCGCATCCCGCGCTCGCATTCTCACGTCCACGCTTTCCTCCGCTTGTTGCTCTCACAGGGCTCGCCATACACTCCCCAACCCGACTTACTTTACACTCAACCCATCGCCTGTGCATATTACATCCTCGCCTCGCAAAAGAACTGTCCGGCGCCCACGCCCCCGAAGGCCCTCTGTCCATCGGTCTGCCAGACATCGGCCAGCAGTATGCTCAGCGTTCTCAGGCAGCAGTGTGTCCTGTCTCTGAGTCCCCTCGTCCCCATCGTGAACGATCCCTCCTTTGTGGCCCCGTATCTTTCCAGCTGCCAGGCCCTGCAGAGCAGCAGCTCCAGCAACTGCATCTCCGAGACAGACATCGACAATACTCCGGGTGCATACTGCGGTATGATCCTCGCTCGGACTTTCGAGTCGCTGCTAGCTCTGCGTTTTACCGTCCGTGCATGTCTTGGCGTGAACTCTGGCGAGCGGTCGGTCTGGACAGTCGACTACCTCAGCAATCGGTTCTAACATGCACAACGGACGCTTGTATGCACATTACAATTGCAGGCTATGCCCTTGGCGGCGCTCCCGGCTCTCCCCAAGGATGGAACTCTCAGACCCAGACGGGTTTGCCTCGATGCGATGCACTTCCTTATAGTCAGCAGCCGTGCTGTACTGGCAACTATCCGACTCCTCAGCCCCCTGCCCCGGCATCCTCCACCACCACCTCCGCTTCGGCATCAGTGGCATCGCTCTCGGCATCGGCATCAAGCACGACCGGCCCGCCCGCACCCCTAACGACCCTCACATCCTCCTCGGCTGGGCCGACACCAACGCCCTCTGCGCTTCCTCAAAACAACGCCTCAATCCCGCCCGACAGCCGCTCCGTCACGCTCTGGACTGGCCTCGGTCTTGGAGCATTTCTGTTGCTGCTAACAAGCATCGTGGCCGCCCTCCTATACCGCCAATATCGCTTCCACCGGAACCACGACGCATCTGATGTCGTCAAACTCAATGATCTTGGCCCCACCAAGGCGAGCATGCGCCGGCGCCAAGTTAGCCCGCCGCTGATCAAAAACTACAAACAAACCACTCCGTTCCGACGATCGCCCACCCAAATCAAAGAGCAGGCGGCCCAGAGAGCCAGTGGAGAGGCACAGGCCTTGACCGCCCAGCAGACGTCGCCAGATCCGTCTCCGGTCTCACTGGCTCCAAAGTCGCAGCACGGGCCTCTGCACATTCCCTTTTATGCAACCATGACTGGCCAACTCTGGATGTCGGTCAAACAGTTCGATGCCAGATACTCGGACGAGGTCTCGGCGTCCAGAGGCGATCTTATCCGCGTGCTGTCTGTCTTCGACGATGGATGGGCCAAGGTGTGTATCATCGACAGCATCCAGGTGCCAGGGACGGCTGGATGTGCCCTCCTTCTGCACCCGCAGCCTCGCAATCTTTGCAGGGCTCACAAAGTCGATTCTTGCGACATCATCTCACTCGCTCACGATTTCACCTCTAGGCCGTCAACATCTCTACGCCCGGTGCAGGAGTATTGCCTCTAAACTACTTGACCCTCGTCGACCAGGACGCTTCCAAAAATGAAACTGCTGATGACGAAGCAGTCAGAACCGCTGCTTCGGCTCCCGTCCCTGCCACCACGGGCCCTTCTACATCCACAGAAACAACCGAATCCGCCTCTACCGCTGCTCCCGCTACTCCGACTAGTGCGACGCCTGCCATCGTCGTCAAGGTTGACTAGGTCTCCTCTTACTCTATCACAACTAACGACTGTACATAAAGAACGTAATAACTCAAATATGTCAAATATATCCTATGGTTACCGAGCATCGCGAAAGTTGCCTCGGGATGGTATTCTTGGCATAGCCCATCCTGGATACACGAAGCTGATTGCCATGAGCGATGAGTGCGTTGCTTCCCCGTGGCCGCAAGGAGGGAGGATGAGGGGGAATCTTGGTGCTGCTACAGGGTGCAGTCATGGTCTTGGAGCCCAGGGTACATTCCGGTCAGACAGTGTCCGCTTGCGTCCATCGAGCAAATACCGAATCGTTAGGCTGATTCGTCGATAGCCACAATCTCGCTTGACTGCCGGCATGCCTCCAGGCCCCTCGACGGTCTTGGTCTTCGATATGCCGTGCCGCCAGTCAAATCTGGATTCGCCGGACATGACAAGCAGACTCCGGGGCTCCAGTAGCACCCGTGTCTGCTGCAGGATGTCGGAGCAGTGGTTGGTGTGCTCCCGAGGCAGCTTCATCGTCATCCAAATGGGATTGCGGAGGGAAAGGGTGAGGATGTAGGAGCCAAAGGCCAGGGCATCCTCGAAATGGCTGGCGATGCCCATGTTCTCGCGGTATTCGTTGACGAGGATCTGGGTCGGCGGCTGAGTGTCATTCACGACGCTTGTGACCATGGCGACCTTGGGCAAAAGATGGTCAAGGAGCCACTGCATATCCTCGAGCGGATAGGATTGGAGCTTGGCCTGCTGTTCGGTCATGGGCTGCAGGGCTGTCAAATCATGTGTCGTGTGGTAGTATCGCTCGCCGTAGAACTGCTGTCGCCGGTGAATCGTTGTGGAGTATGGCCGTGAGTCCACAATACGGAATATCTGCTGCTCCTGCTCCTCGGTGATGGCATTGGGGATGTAGTGCAGTCCCGGAATGGCGATTGGGTTCTTCATGTGCGCATTCACGGTTGCGTCAAAGACAATCGGAGCTCTGTGCAGAAAGGCATCGCTTTCAGCCTGACTTGGACCGCTGTCGTCGGGCCCAAGGCTTGTCCGACGATCGCCTGTGGGCGATCCCGTTCGGGATGAGGACCGGGACAGAGCCCTCGAAGGCGGCTGCGAGAGAGGGCCAGCACGGCCAGTCGGGCTGCTCCAGAGCGAGGCTGCGCTTGCTGGATTCATGCCTCTGTCTCGAAGCAGCGTCGTGGATGTACACGCCCTGGTGCGGATGGCGCTGCGGCCAAGCTTCTGGATGGTGGTAGCCAGTTTGCAAAATGGGCGATGCAGGTTGGATCAGAGCCTGATGACGACCGCCATGCTGCAACCCAGGCAAAAATACGAAATCATGTCCACGTGGCGGTCACGCTGCATCGGGCGTTTGCTGGCGAACATGCAATGTGCCGTATATGCAGAAGAAATGGGGCACATTTCAGCCGGGTATGTGGTCTGTCATAGTCTGCCTCCAACTAAGCTGTGTACAACCACACATGGTTTGAGGCAGTGAATCATTTGGCTGTATTCAAGGGCTGTGGCATCCCGATGTTTTGTACAAGACTGTGGGTACATGAACTTTCGACCGTGGTCTGATGGAAATCCCCCCCCCTCGCGGGAGCCTCTCAGTAAATGTCGCCTCGGGTCCCTTTGCGAGTGCCGAGATCCGAATGCCGAAATCCGAATGCCGAGATCCCCTTGTCAGTTTGATCGGAGAGGCAATGGTGCGATCGGTCGTGAGTCGGCACAACCATGTTTGCTGGAAATTGGAGCGAGAAAGGTGCACGAGGGCTTGCCACGGATCGTTCCGGCAGGGTCTGGACATCGGCCGTGGCCACTGCAGTCGAGCTAGCCTCTTCTGCGAGCGGCGTCGCCATCGACATTCCATTCGCCTCATCGGCATATGCATCAGATGCAGGCATCGACAGGATCGCCTGTGTGTTGCCCGAGCCGGCCTGACATGGGGCTTGATTCGATTCGGCGCGTTCGTGAACCAGCACTAGAGCCATGGGACGACAGATCCCGGTGCGATCTCCTCATGTCGACGGGCCACCCCATTTCTGCTTGTGGATCCAGCTCTCGCCAAAGATGGAGGCGCCTTGATCATGTGCCTTCCGGAACCACTTGGCCGCCTCCATCTTGCTCTTCTCGATGCCAATGCCCTTCTTCAAGCAGTAGGCGTACTCCACTTGGGCATCAACGTCGCCCAGCCGAGCGGCGAGTCCGAAAAAATATGTCGATGCCGGATATGACGGCGGCACGCCCCAGCCGTGTCGCAGGCAAATGCCCATTTCGTACAAGGGCATCGGCAGAAGCGTCTTTGCAAAATCAATGTCCCGGAGTGTGTTGACAGAGGCAGATCGTTTGGCCACTTTGTCGCTCCCGAGCTGAAATGCCGGAGGTGTGCGCAGGGTGGCCTTTTGGCTTGGCAGACGGGCAAGACCGGACGCCTCCGCAGACACAAACACTGCTTCTTGGGAGCCAAACACAGAGTGGTGGCTGAGGGCGGCAGCGGGTATCGACTCTGTGCTCGGCATCGTGTGCGGTGGCGTTGACTCTCCTTTCACCTCAATCACAGGAATGGGTGGGGCTGCTGGCTCGGAGACATGGGATGTATCGGAGCAAAACGACGGCGAGTGCGCGACCAGATTCGGCCCGGGCTTGGTGCCGGCATCGATGACGCTCCGAGCAAGGTCGCCGGCTCGGCTGGACGGGCTTGGATCAAATGCGCTTGCGACATGCAGTGGACCCTCTGGCGAGATACTGCTGGACTTGCCGTCCTGGCCGAGATCGCCTGCAGGATCGATCCCAACGTTTTTGAGTCGCGCTGTTTTTTTGGGTTTCATGGTGTCCTTTGGAGGGTTGCTACGCATGGGTCCGCTTCCAGATCGGCTTGAGCGCAGGCTCCAATTGTTGTCGTCGCTGACACTATTCACCCGGGACTCGGACACGGGGTGGAGCGAGAAGCGGTCAAAGGCAGATGGGCTGGTGGACAACCCGCCGCTCCTCACAGCGTACCATTGGTCGACAGTCGGAAAGTTCAGGATCGCAAAGTTGATGGACTTGATGAAGTACTTGAACGCCTCGCCGGGACGCGCCGGAAAGGCTTTGCGGGCGCTTCTGTTCGTTGACTCGTCGTGATCGCCGCGCAAGAGCAGCATCCCGAGCAGAAAGGCGCCAATTGGGTTGGATTGCAGGGCCGCCATCTCGAGATAGTGGGCGCATACATATGGTTGGTTGGACTCAAAGTAGTACATGGCGATCGCCAGAATATCCTGGTTGTCGTATTCCTCCGGGAGAAGCGGTAACTTCCCTGCTTCGATGGTGTAGGTTCGATTCGGGTCAGCGACAACAGCTTGGCGATCGGTGGACGGACACGAATTGACGATGATATCCGAGAAAATGCCGCTGCGCAAGAGTGCCCGGAGCCTCCGCCATACCGACCGGATCCGCTCACTCCAGCCGGATTGCTGCACCAGATAGCTGCCTGGGATGGTGAGATTGGCCGAAAAATCAAACTTTGTTGGATCGTGCTGCTGCTCTGCGAGCTGTGCAAGCTCCGGGCCGAGCTGCAGATTGTTCATGCAGATCTTGAGTTTCGTGGAAAGCTCCTGGAACGAAAAGCTCAGATTGACGGCCGTGTCGAGTTTGCTGAGGAGCGGCTCGGGCAGGTCCGAGGCAAAGGCAGGCCGTTCTGGCCCAAACTCGGACCCATAGGCGGAGAGCACGCCCATGCTGCTCTTCTCTGGTCGGATCGACCTCGATCGCACCAGCTCGATCACATCGGCCTCGAGCCCCATTTGCGATACCCCTCGGGATTCGCTCTTGTGCGATGTCCCTGAGGAGTTTGACGCAACGCTGCGGCGCTTAACGGACAGCATGCCGGTGAGCAGACGGTCAAGTTTGGGATGCGAGACCTCGGGGCTGCGGAAGACAAAGCCAACACCGAGGTGATCACGGTCCTCGGCTGTCCCCTCAGAATCCTTTGTCAATGGCGCTATGGTGCTGACGTGTACCGAGCCGGATATCGGACAGTCGAGGTGCTGGGGCTTGCTCAGGCTGTGGTTGGAGGCACCGAACGGCACCACAGGAAGCTGCATGTGTGTTTGGTCGTTGATGCGGATGTGGAAGTGCTCTGGACCAGAGCGGGAGGTATCGAGGAGCGACCGATTGCTCACATTGCGAGAGCCCTGCTCCATGACCGAGGGCGAGCTGGTGCGGGCCAGATTCGTAAACGACGGAGCGAGCATGCCCGTGGGTTTGGAGGCTGCTTGCTGTGTGGGCGAAGATATCTCGGCCGAGGCAATCACTTTGGGGAGCACCTTGAGCGAGTCGAGCGAGCGACTCTTGCTGCCGCTCTCCGAGTTGGTTTTGCTTTTGGAAAACATGGTGCTGGGGATATGGGGCCTGGGGTTGGCGGCGATGAAGACCCGTTGACGGAGAGTGAGGCCGCTTGTGCCCCGAGAACCGATCTGTTGTGTCCAGGGAAAGACAAAAGGACAAACGGACAAACGGACAAATGGGTGGCTTGCAGGCCAAAGAAGAACCGGGGGCGAGATGCCAGGGACGGCTGACTTGGGGCTCCGGCGGCAACGGAGAATCAGATGCAGATTGGCGCTGCGTTGTCGATGCGGAATGTGATTGGCGCAGCCAAGAGACGCAAGGAATTCGAGCCCGGCGGCACTTGGCCGTTGCTGGGCAGAGCAGCACGGCCCGGTGAACGCAGCGACGGCAGCGACGGTAGCGATGGCAGCGGGATCGACAGCATGTCCACGCAGGGCGGGCCGAGGACCAGGACGAAGCCGTCGATCATGATGTTGGTCCAGATCAGCGCCAAGTCACTCGCGGCCCGCTTTGCTTGCCGCGTTTGTGCCCATCCGCGAAAAGGGTCGCTTGGCCCTTTGGCATCCCGCCTGCCTTCTCGCTCACCGGCTTCCCCCAACCCTCCATCAACCTCGCTGAATCCCTGCCCTGGCGCAGCAGCAGCAGCAGCCGATTCTGCATCCGCTTTCTCGGCATCCCCTGCATCCTCTTCCCCTGCATCCTCGTCCTCTGCATCTCGGCAGCTTTGGGCCCTGCTCGTCGGCGATCTTTCCTCGTCCCGCTTGCCTGTCTGCTCGCCGCTGCCCGTCCGATTCCTGGCTTTCCAATCCACTCGTTGGATATGCCCCGCACCTCCTCGTCACGTCGTGGCAGCCGCAAGGCTCCTCCGGCATCGCAGGAGCCCCAGCATCTCTCGCAGAGCCAGTCGAAATCGCAAGCCAGCATCAAGAGCTTCCTCCACACCCACGATGACTCAACGGCCCGGCGACCTCGGCGAACCAGGGCCAACCAGCCGCCCGATGACTCTGATGCCTTTCACCCTGTGGCCGGGGCCCGCCCGCTGCCATCGACAGAAGACTACGAGCTCCATCGGGTGCTTGAATTGAGCCGCAAAGAGTTCCAGGCACAGCAGTCTCGACTCCTGGTCGCTGCAAAACCTCAACACATCCAACACATCCCACAGATCCCTCAGACCCGCGAAAAGCCTCCAGCCGTGCCGGCGCCACGACCGTTTGCCGCCCTGGGCTCTCCTCCCAGAGTCTTTCGGGTGACCGATGTCGACGACATCATTATCGATAGCGATGACGACTCGTCGACAGCAGTGACGGCGGCCTTGACGACCAAGCAGCTTCGCAAATCCCGGACCTCTGCAGCAACCAACGCATCCTCTACCAAAGATACCGCACGCTCTCCAGCACCGGCCGCACTCGCACCCGCATCCACTCGAAAAACTCGCTCAGCTGCCCGGGCCACCCGCATTTGCATCGAGGCAACCCAGGACCACAGCGAGAACCCAGATCGTGTCTCCTCCACCATCATCCCAGCAACCCTCGATGCTGGCCCACGGCCCACGGCCGGCTCCGTGCCTGCCCGTACCTCGCTCCGGCGTCGCTCGGCTCCCGCCCAAGGCCAGCGCTCTCCTCGAGCCATCGGCGTTGCTGATCCGATTTCTGATTCTGACGACGATGCCGTCGCGGCCAGGGCATTAGAGCTCCGTCGTATCTCGACGCCACTCAAGCTCGTCAGCAGCAACTCGTATCCAACGCCCTCGTCCCGGCGTCCCAAAGCTACATCCGAATTCGGGTCTCGGCGCACGCCCACTACCGGTTCATCCCCGAAATCGGACAGCCTCAAGTCCCCCACTCTAAGTCGGAGCGCAAGCATGCCCATGGACCGTGCGTCTCTGGCGGAACCAACAGTAGCGCAAACGCAAGTCCATCGCCAACATCGACACGCTTTTGGATTCATTCCACATGCAGCAGCGTCGTTGGGTACGACGCCCAGCAAAGATCTCTCTCCGAATACCTCCTCGCATACCCAGCCATCGCAACAGCTGCTCCTGACAGCCGTTCCCTCGAACAGCGACATCCGCGCCCCTGATGCTTCCTTTGCGCTGCTCGATCTCGAAGATCCCCAGTCTCTCCCGTCACCGTACAGCCTGGAGCTAAACACAGGCGGCTCCGTCGCCCTTGCTCAGCTCTCTCACGCACAGAGTACTAAGCATGCCGTGACAGATGAATCAGAAAGCGACGTTGCAGACGACGATGTGCTCGTGGAGCTTATGCTCAAGCCCAGCCGGAAGAGGGTCCGTCTGGTGCCAAGCCCAGACGATAACGAGAAAGATGCTATCCTGGACAAATCTGAGTCACACGAGCTGAGTTTCAGAAGTGCCCGTGCTTGCTCGGCCAAGACGCCAATCCCAGCCGGGCAAGTACAAAAACAATCTGGCTCTAGGGCTGATAGCCTGGACTGGAACCCAAAGTATGCCTTTTCGAGCAAGCCCCTGCTCTGTGTTCAGAACTCGATGGGCTCCTCTTGCGCTGATGAAGACTCGGATGCCGGTGATAGCTTCCAGTTGGCCGATCTGATCTGTGCTCCTGATGGCAGCCGATGTGGTGGCTCATCGGTCGACAAGAACAGTGATGCCGCGCAATCGTCGCAGATCGCAAGCTGCATGTACATTCCTGAAACGCTCTATCCCGAGTCGCCTGTATCGGACGCCATGTCGGACTATCGGTCGGGGATCTCCGACAGCGCTTTCCTCACGACCGACTCGCACCCTCGCCCATCGAACAAGCGTCTTGACTCACTCGTCGATGAGATGGACATTCCATGCGGTCAAGATGGCGGTGTCGATAGCGAGATGCATGGATCCCTGCCTCCTCATCTCCTGGTTATGGAGACACTGGCCGATGACATGAATTACGAGGACGACGGGGACGAAAGCCCAAATATCATAGAAAGCACATCCAAGCCCCCAAATCCTCCCACTGTCAACGCACAGAGTCAGAACGCTCTTGGTTCGACCTTGGTGGACACACTCAACGTTCGTCAGAGCCTAGCACTGACAGCTGATCAACACTCTGGCTGCGAGAGCGTCGGGAAGGATCATGACAAAGGCTACGACTCACCCTGCCCTAATAGTCTGCCGGCAGAGCAGTCGTTTCACAGTGTCCGACCTACAGACGGCCCATCACTACAACACACATCGGGGCTCGGCCACCTTGCTGCCGAAACGCTTGTGGATGTGGCCATCGATGGCCCGGATAACGAAGACGCCAACCCATATCCGAACAGCAGCACCCTCATCGACAGCCTCAGCACCGACAAAGTTGATGAGGTTGGAAGGCACAGCATCAGCGACGACAACAACCATGCTCATCAAAGCGACAACAGCAGCGACGAGGGTGAGCCCAGCTCGTCCTTGAATATTGTGTCGGCATTTGTCCCAAGCCAGGATCTTGTTGTCACGCACATCGGCACTGAGTCTGAGAAGACTGTAGAAGATACCGCTGCGAGCCAGCTCATGATTCCAACGTCTTACGTGCCTGCTACGCGGCCCAGTTCGCTGCCAAAGGCCGGCACTTCCAAGCCAGCGCGACCATGGACCGTCCTCTCTGGTGCTATTCCTCAGTCCCCAGCACCCTTTGTGATCCATCTCAGCGACGACGAAGGAAACGAAGCACCGTTTGCTAGGCGGCCCAAGCCAAGATCCCTGAATGCCATTATTACAATCTCGGATGACGAAGAAACCCTCCCTGACGCTCAAGCGACTGTTGGCTATGCTAGCGACGGCTCAGTTCCAAGTCTCGCCAGATCTCTCTCCGGAAGGCGAAGGCGTGTCATTGTCGATGAGAGCGATGATGACGGCGAAAAGCCCCCTCAATGCCAGCCCAAGCGGCCTGTGCTCCAGCCTCAGCCGCCTGCTGAGGTGTCTGACGGTCTTGCCGACGACATTACCGAGTTTTCGACAGGCAGGTTAACAGCGGTTCCCTCGTCGGTTCCAAGAGCAGCCCCACGTCGGCAGCTGCCCGCGCAGCCGCCACTCGGTCCTGAAGCGAACCATGTCCCTCGCCGGCCTCTGAGAATGCAGCCCACTGTCATCGACGATGTAGAAGACGGCCAATCGTTCGAAGGCGCACCTGGTGGCGAAGTTGGTCGGAATGCATACAACTCGCGCCGTGTGAATGCGGGGCCCTCGTTCTCGCCGTCACTGATGCATAATGGCGATGGGAATGACGGCGACGACGGCGACGACGGCACTCTAGAGTCCCAGGACGACGACTTTTCGCCATCGATTGAATACTCGCTGCAACCATCGGCAGGCATGATCTTGGAGCGGCCCGAAGGCTTTGTGAACCTCAAGGAGCTCCAGCGACAGACGGGGTCGCTGGGTGAGTACGCGGGGTATCTCGATCAGTTCAATCTTAGTTCCAAGAAGCCCTCTGTGTCGACTTCGCCACGGACCCGGACCCGGAAGCGCTCAGCGCCGGTTGCGTCGCCTTCGTCTTCGTCGCGGTCGCGGGGCACCAGCAGAAAGGGCGCTGGCCGTCGTCGATTCACAAAGTCCAGAAAGTCCAGCAACAGCGGCGTCGGCGGTGGTAGTGGCAGCAGCGGCTCCGGCCGGCGAGTTCGGGCGATGACCTTGAGCAGGTAAGCACCGCCCAGATATGCTGTGTGCCCGGGTATTTTGCCTATCGTTTGCAGCGACACCTCTCTGAAGGACCAGCAACGGCAGAGGATGCTCGGTGCTTGTCCTGTCGGATCCGGGTATGGCAGGGTTTGCGGCGAGCAACCTGGCATGCATTGATTCGAGTTTCCGCCGTATTGGCTGACCCACGGCCTCCATTTCTCAGTGGCCCTGTATCGCAGGATCTGATCACGCCCCGGTCTCAGCCAGCAGCCAAATACCACAACTACTACAAGAGCGCACCTGACGTCGATTCATTTGCGCACTTTGGCGGCGGCATGGGGTGGGAGGGAATCGGGCGACAGGGTATTTGACACCATCGCTCGTCTGCACTGTTCCAGGACGCCCGAACGACGGACACTCCTGGGTTTTGAATACAGCACTCTCCAACCTGAAATGAGCCGCCCTCCCCCCGCAGCTACATCGTGCGATGGAGTATCTGCGGCCTGTGCTTGCCCGCGGTGGGCCACAATCGCTTGGCCGGCCCCAAGTTCCGTGACGGGTGGCTGCCACGTGAGCAGATCGCCAGCGAGGAGCCGCTGTTGTCCTCGTCGAGCAGCGAGCAGCCCTCGCTCCTCGGTCATTGCCCGCTCTGGATCTGCATTGGGTCGTCCTCGGCTTCCGTTCGGCACAATCTCCGTCTCCGTCACCATCCCTGCTCCCTCCATCGCCGGCGCCGTCCGACTGGATCTAGCCAGATCAGATCAGATCCGATCAAATCAATCAAATCAAATCAAATCGGACCGGATCGTCTATCCTCCTGATGGCACGCAATACCCGCCCGCAGTCGACGCCGAACAGCACCCCAGGACTCAACCGTAATGGCCTGCCTGTCCGCCTCGCTTGCTGCATCGGCTCGCTCCCAGAAGCCCACAAGATCCTCGCTGGAGCAGCTGTGGCCATGGCCTGCAAAGTGGAGCTGGTCGAGCCTTGCATCTGTCGTCGGCATACATCTGTAATTGAGACGCTTACCCTTCCCTATTTTGTCATCTGCGTCTGCGTCTGCGCGCCGATGGACTCGGACTCGGACTCGGTGATCAAACTCTGCGACTCTTGAAACCACGCCGCCCGATTCAGTCGGTGCTCTTTCGTCGCCAGCGAACCCATCCCTTTCAGCGGGAGCCGCCTCGGCAGCGACATCAGCAGCGGCACTCTCGACATCAACCCCCAGCCGAGCAACCAATCCGCGGGGTCGACCGGCACTGAACCGCACTTCGTCGACACCCTCAAACCTCGTCTCTCCCAGTCCATCGTTGCCGACATCGGCTGCATCGACCGTCTCAGAAAGCGCTGCCAGTGCCTTGGCGAGCCTTACCGGGACACCGCCTGCCAACCTGAACTACTTGCCGATCCCACAGCCAGGACATCCGACCTATGCGCATTTCATGCAGATATATCAACAGTATCTGGAGATGTACTCGTCGCAGTACGGCAACAGCAGGGCAGGGCTTTCATCGATATCAGGTAGCGATCCAGCGTAGCTCGACAAGGACGCCGGGTTTCCTTGCTGGCAATACCTCTGCGGCTGAAAGTTGATTGCGTCGATCGGACCCTCACTTGGCATTGTCGTTGTTGAGTCGTTGGGTATATCTGAACAGCCGCTAATGCCAAAGCTGACGTGCACAGGCCTGGCAACCGGCACAGCAACACAGGCGCCTGCAGTTCGGCCAGTCTCGACGGCGGCAGCATCTATCGCATCGACGACCGCCACTCCGGCATCTTCTGCCGGTGGACTCGGCGGCGCCTATGGTGCGTATGTCGGTATGTTGGCTCCTTATCGACTGCATACAAGCGTGGATCACTTTCGTCATGCTGGTGCCAGAGCGTGCTCTCGGGGAGTTGGGTTGTTTGGCTGGCTGGCAAAGAGTCCTGATCGCATACTGGCTTGGGATGGCGGATCCGGCTTTGAGGCGGTGCACGCATCGGACACTGACGGCTTCTCCTCATGCACACAGCCTATCAGCAACAGCAAACATCGCAGACGCAGACACCCGCCGGAGACTCGTCTCAGAGAAATACTCGAGCGTCCACGACCCCGGCCCTATCGACAGGCGGGGCGATGTCGACATTGGGGGTACCCGTATTTTCGCGCCAGCAACAAATGTTCCAGCAGACACCGGAAAGCCTCAGCCTGCAGGGACAGACCGGTGCCCAGGCTGCAGGAAGAGCCGTTACATCGATTCCGACGCAGAACCCATCAATTCAAGCACTTGCCCAGGCTGTCCTGACAAAGTCGACAAGATCTGCGCTCACAACCCAGGTGCAGACACAGGCCCCAGCACTCGCCTCCGCTGTCGCCGCCGCCGCATCTTTACCGCAGACGACAGAGTCGCGGATTGCGGCGGCAACAGCTGCGATGACCACGGGCACCAGTGCCTCAATTTCAGCCACCACAGTCCCAAAGGCGACACCGGGCATCGCCAAGCTGCAGAAGAACACGCCCAAAGTCCAGCGATCATCATCATTGATTTCGGTCGCATCTTCGGATGACCTGACTATGACCAAAAGGGATGACAAGTCTGCCGAGTCGGCGCTGGGCACCTCGCCATCATCAGACTTGGCTTCCAGGCTGGGCTCACAGTCTGTGACCGTTGGCTCGACCACGTCGACCACACCTTTGTCCAAAACGCCACCGGATGCTCAGTCGACTCAGGCCCGGACCCTGGCCGAGCTTCAGCGGATCCAAATCGAGCAACTCTCCAATTCTCCACCACTCTCAAAGGAGGCGCTCTCGGACCTGGTCAAACAGCTGGGCTCGGACCACTGGCTTGAGCCCGAGGTTGAAGAGGTACATGGCCTGTCCACGGATGCAGATACTCTTTTGAGCCCGGATGCCTGCCGCCAAAGCAACGGGTGACGGTGTGGCCCGGTAAGGCTGTTCTGTGTACCAAAGCGCTCACACCCTACATCCCCTGCAGCTCTTCATGGATGTATCCACTGCTTTCCTCACCGAGATTACCGAGTTTGCATGCCGGCTCGCCAAGCACCGCCAATCGGACACATTGCAGATCCGAGACGCCGCCATTCCTCTTGGTATGCATGTGCTTTTAGCAGCCGTAGCAATGCACAGCCGCATCGGCGAGCGCCATGAGCGGACGCGATTGTTTGCCTGTTACGACGCAATCATTGCTCTGTGCACTCACCCAATCCGATTCCGGATCGCCTCTGTTCTCTTTGTGATTTCGGGGCCCTCATCTCGTTCACATCTACGTCGTCGTATTTTCTCACAGAACGCGACTATAATCTCAAGATCCCTGGATTTGGCGTCGAGACAAAGCCGACGCCCAATCGACGGCACCCGTACCTCAAACAGTACGCTGCCCGTGTGCAGGCTGTCCGCGCTGCTCAGCGCGAAGGCGCCAAGCTCAAGGACAAGTAGCCTGTATTCAGCGCTGGCGAGCCAAACAGAAGGGAGAAAGGCATGGTCAAGCACCCAAAATACAAGCGTCTTGCAGCGTCTTTGGAGATGGCACCGGACCAGCACTGTGTACTCAATCGGTGCTGTTTGGCGCTATCGATTTGATGGAAAGAGCGTCAGTGAACCAGCAGATGGGCTGGGATGGGCTCTAGAGGAGCTCGACTGGAGCCCGTGCTTTGGCGTCCGAGTTTGCGGCGTCCTTGGCCGTCGATTCGCGCGCCTTGGATGCTCCCTTGGATGTCTCCGACACAGCCTCCGCAGCCGAAGCGGTCATATCGATTTGCTCCATCTGAGTCGCAATTTCGGTGAAGAGCACATCCCAGTCCCAGTGGGTATCGTGCTCGATCACATCCTGTGGAGTGCACAGTGCACGAGTGGCCAGGAGCGAGAGGTCGATGCCTTTGAGGTCCAATCCCTGCCGTCAGAGGGGAGGGCGACATCCGAGTGTGAGCACACAATGGCCGTCAATCCCATCGATTCAACAGCCGGCCGGGAGCGGATGTAGCAGTGTTTGCGTAGCTGGCGGATTTCCTGCCATCCCCGTTCCCACGCACATGTCCAAGACGCCACCAGACATCAGGTACCCACCTCATACATGTTGCCCATCATCGTCAGCGACAGTTCGTTGTCGAGCTCGTTGATGGTCTTGACGGCGTTTGTCTTGACTGCAGGTGCAGACGCCATTGTTGTCAAGAACTCGTCGTCCTCGACGTCGTTCAAGTCCGGGATGATGACGGTCACTGCAAGTCACGGATGCCATGAGCATGTTTCGATGGATGGACGGATAGATAGATTGGCTTGAGCAGAGACGACCGCGATCAGGCGATCAAACGACGGTCGACGCCTTTGCTCTATGCATATAGGAGTGTGCCACCAGCAGCTCGTCACATACCTTCATCGGTCTGGTTGTTCTGCCATCTTGACGGCGACACAAACGTTAGTGATGCCCAGCCCATCACTAGTGGAACATAATTCGAGTCACCGTATCGACCTTCGTCGCTTGTATCAAGCTTTCGGAGCCATTATGCCCCCGAACTGACCATACCTCGACTCCTTCTCGTCGTCAATGTCGCCTCTGGACTTGCGCACTGTTTCGGCTTGCGACTCCGAGAGACGGTTGCTCGGTCGGCGGCCCATGCTCTCAGTCCCCTCGCCCCAGCCCTTGAAGGCGGAGCTCTCGAGCTTGGATCCGGGGATGTTGCTCACGTCCGCCTGTGAAACAAGAATCAGCATATCCATTGTGTCGGCGGGGGTGTGGAATGCAGCCGATGTCCTCGAGAGTGATCAACTCGGCTCTCATCCAGCGAAAGCATCGCATTGGGGCCGCAATCGAACCCCCCAACCGCAATCAAACCCTCAGCCTCAACGGACGTGCCCGCTATTACCTTCAATACGCTGGGCTGTTCTGGCACTGACGGCGAGTCTGAAAGAAGATCCGAAATGTTTTCGGTGCTCTGATGAGCCCTACGTCGGCGGGACTGCTTTGGGGCCGGGCTTGCTCCAGGGGGCGGCGCGTCGGGCTCGACAAAGTACGCCGGCGGAGAGCTCGAAGGAGAAAACGGGATGCCTTGAGCGGTGTTGGACGACGGCGAGATCTGTTCTGCGGGTGCAGAGAGCAGCGATTCAGGTAGCTTCATAGGATTGTCTTCTTCATCGCGCAGGACTGACATGGCTGGCTGAGTAGAGGCTGCAAGGCCGTGCGATTACTGCTGAGATGAGGGGCAGCAACCGAGCTCAGCGGAAGGCCGAGTTCGAAGCCCAGAACGCCCCGGCGGATGCTGGCTTTGGCGCCAGCATCTGGATGCAAAATCGTCAGCAGCCGCCTTCGGACTCCAAGGCATCCTCTGCGCCAAACGGTTTCATGCAGCAGCAGGCGACTTGAGTTGATCCGCAGACTATCGCCCACGGACGCCGGGGCCCAGGGTGTCCTGATCCAAAGACATCCTGGCCCAAGCATATCCTGGCCCATGACGTTTCCTGACACCAACGAAAGCACATTCATGGCAAATCCAGGACAGCCACGGGCACGTGGCATCCGTCCTGGAATCGTGGCGCGAGTTGGCCAAAGTGGGGGTGGGCGATTCGTGAGGTTCATCTGTGCTGCATCAGCTCGCTGTTTCGATTCCGACAGCTGCAGGACGACGACAGCAGCGACGACGACAACGAGAGCCGATGGATCGTAGCTCGGTGCTCGGCCGATTGCTGGAGCGTGACTCGTACATTGACCACCAGGTGGGTCTCGATCGCAAGGCTGCAGTCGATCCTCATACCCGTTCGCTCCACCAGAGGCTGATTTGTCCTGTGTCTGCACCTGAACAATCGTCAACCGAGCAAGACCATATTGAAATATGAAGAGTCTCCAAGCGACGAGAGCATATCCGGGCCCCGGCGACATTGGCTCCACGACAGGATGTGCGCCGCGCGGCTGCCGCTTGAGCCGTTCATCATCAAGCTGATCAAGAGCAGCATCGAGAGGCATGTGGCCAGCACCAATGGGTTCGCTGCATCGCTGTCGAGCCGAGCCGAGACAGCTGTTGTCCGATCGAGCTTCAGCCGCAGTCAGACCAGCGCATGGCGATTCTGTTTCTGCGTCGGCTGGGCCGCGAAAATTAACCAGCATGCTCTGTTCTCCTCAGTTCGTTCAGCCCCTGGCGGCCGGCTCGTGTTATCCCCGAGGGCGAGATCTATGCGCTCTACTCAAGCATGCTGACGATCGAAGCCAAGCACGTCTTGATGCTGTACTACATCATTCTCTTCAACGAGCGGGCATACTCGGACCGCAAAATGATATCCATTCAAGGTGCCTATCCCCCCCCCAGCAAGATAGGCGCCGACCCCGATCTCCTGTTGGATCGGACCGAGAGTTACTTGGACTGGATGGAGGGTGCTTTCAGTAACCTCAGTCCGTTCCGTCGCAGCGCCTTTCTCGGACTCTCTGGCGAACGTCATCCCGATCAAGTCCATCCTCGGATTTGCCGAGCGGCACGATGGCGGCAAATCGTTCAAGCTGATATTTCCCCATCTCGCCTCCATGGTTGCCACCCAGTTTCTGGAGCTCTGGGATAGCGAGCGATTTTTGGACGAAGAGGACCTCAATTTATTGTAGGATGCGGGCCTGTGGATGGGAATGCTGGCGGAGAAATGAAGGCCGCGGCGCTCGTTGGTCGGTGCAGGACCAAGTCTCTGGAGCGTAAGCGCTTACATACTGATATTCCTCGGCCAAACCAGGGCGACTCATGACACAACGATACTCGCTAAGGATGGCATTACGGGTTAGTTTCGTTCTTATGCAGGCAGGCAGACACTCTGTGGACCAGTACTGGGTGACGAATGAATCCTCTCATTCGTGCTCTGACGCTTTGCATGGCAACTGGCTGAAGAGGTGCAGCCATGGAAGGTCCTCTATCACTACGAAGGCGAGCTGCGGGCCCTGCTAAGTGGGTTTCTGAGCAACCCCGATGTGTAAGTACTTCCGGTATAACATGTGCTGAAAGCACGTTTCGCAGTCGATGCAGATTGCTGCCAGGACACGGCAACGTTTCCAGCATTGGCTGGCGATATACTGAGCGAATCTTCTGTCTCCACTTAATCCACGGCCACAAGCTCGCTGTCTGAGAAACGCACTTTTCGACGGCTCTGGGCGCACATTGGCTACACTTGTCCGCGCGAGCTGTGGATGTTTACTGCTCGGGTACTTTGTCCTGGCCAAGGGTGCGTACACCCACCAACATGTGCATGGTGTTCGTGGTGTCTGTGGTGTCGATGTCATCTGGATTCACCCACCTGCTCAGCTACTCTTCGCACGGTCCCCGGCTGACATTGTCTTCAGGATAACGCAGGACAGTCTCATCAACGATCCGATACAGGTCTTGGACTGCAACACTCGCGTTTTCGATTCAGACGTGCTGACGAGGGTGCTCTTGGAGGTGCGTCCATCGGCGACAAAGCGCCCAACACATTACGTATTTGGCGACATTCGGTATCCTGCGCTGCTGAGCGCGATCAGAGACTCGACTAGAGATTAACGTCCTCTGCTGAAACTCTAGACACTGCGCTCGTTCATGCTTGTTTCGCGGTATCGCATCAAGCGCACGCTGCTGAATTCCTCAAACCCAGCACTCTCCAGCCAGCCGCAGCGGGAGAACACCGAATATGCCCTACTGTCACTCCAAGAGACCGAAATCATACAGCGACTGCTGGATATATGCTACCAATACCGTGAGCGCGGTGAGTCTCCAGCAGCCGCCCGAGCCAGGGGAGGGAGAGTGGTTCTGCGACTGTTGACTCACTGACGCGACCAAAATCAACGGTGTGTCCCAGAGAGCTCGGTAGCAATCATCTACAAATTTCTGCATCAGCTCTTCATCAACAACCCGACATATATCAAGCTCGTCCACTTCCAAGGCTACCGCATTGAGCTGATAAAAGACACCGTCAAGAACATACCATCGATGCGTAAGTCCCAGCTCCCGGCTATGCGATGCGTGTGTGTCAAAAGCGGCCTCATCGAAGGAGGGACTAACCGCTCTTCATTCATGGACCTAGATGTGTGTCTGGATTTTGTCACAGAGCTCCTCAAACAGCCCGATGAGTACCACCAATCATTCGGCATCCATCTAATGGCTCAGCTAGCGGCGACGTATCCGATAGCCAAAAGGTGGGTATGCCTGCCAATGTCTCGATAATACAGATCTCCGACCTTCAACATAGTGACGAGGCCGTGGCAACTAATGTAGATCCCATCACCCACAACACCGAATCTGTGAGCCCAGTCTGCAGATCCTCCAGGACAGTGTCTTCCACAAGATTCGATCGATGACGCTGCGGTTCTTGGACTATCACGAGGGCCAGGAGCCCGTATCGTTTGAAACCATCAACTCGATCATCCCCACCCTGTCAGTCATCTGGCAAGCCTTTCCGTTCTTGCAGGAAAGCATCACATCTGTTTTGAAGGGTAAGGCCGAGACCTGGCAAGCCTGTCACTCAGGTTCAAAGACGCCAGGGCCCCGCACGGATCCATCGTGCATGCACAGATAATGTTGCGGGTGTTCAAGCTAGCTATATTCGACAGCTCTTCAGCCACGCGATGAGATGTACAGATCGGGTTAATCGCGATTGCATGGACGCGGGGCTGGTTGACTGACGACGAAATCGCATCGACAGATTTGGATGAGCAAATCAAGTCATCCAAGCTCAAATCTCGGTTCAAGATTTACAAGGTTCTGAACCAGACCTTCCAGAAGATTTCAAATCCTGCCGAAGCTGCAGTTCGGGCCAGCCAGCACTAGTCATGATGTCCGACATCCGCAGACCCGAAGGGCGTCTCTTGAACTTGGTCCACTCTCCCCACTAAAACGTGATTTCGCTTGCGAACTGATCCTGAAGGGCGTTCATTCGCCGAAAAAACTGGTCGCGCTTGCTCCGGCGCTTAGACTCGGCTCTCTGGTCAACCGAGCTCATTCCCAGGGTATCTTGGTCCGGCTGGATCTGAGTCCAGAGCTCCAAAGGACTAGAGAAGGTGCTGCCCCAAACACCAGTCTGGGTGAGCAGGGCCGAGCGATCAAACGAGTCCGCGAATGACTGGGCATAGAGTTGGCTTGATAACTGGTCCTCGTAGCTGCCGTGAAACACTGGAAATCAAGAACATCAGCCACGATGTACGGGCACAAATGGCTCGACGGCAGTGGCAGCAGCAACGCAGCCGCAAACAGAGACTCATGCAGCCAAAGCCAGTCGTACCGTATTCGAGCTTGCTGAACGCCAGGCTGACCATGTCTTGGATTGACGACAGACCGTGGCTGGCGTGCAAGCCCCTGGAGTAGTGTACAGCACGCCTCCTGCGAGAGCAGCGGGCTCAGTAACGCCGATGACGAGCAGGGCAGCATGAGCCGTGGCAGAGAGCCACAGTCGACGACTCGCTTGCACACGGATCAGGTTCAAGGAACGAAACTGCAATGCCTACCATCCTTGGAGATGCTCCTGCTCCAGTCCGGCGGCTGCTCCGGCATCGCGTTCCGTGTCTCGTTCTTGCTCCAGCGCTTCATAGTACCTCTGGAGAGCAGGCTTGCTGAGCGCAGCGAACTCTTCTTTGCTGAGGACCTTTCCAAATGCGTTTTGCTGAACCTTCAAGGCGCTTTTGCGGAATCGGTTCTGAAGGTCGATGCAATGGGAAAGCTGATCGACGAGCTCGGGATGGCACGTCGGCTGCTGGCCATTCAGGGCTAGAGGAAGCCATACGGAATCAGTGAGGGCACTCCACAAAGCCATTCACGGGTAGCGAGGATGCGTGGGGACGCTCACTGGCTCGCGAGTGTCCGCGGAATGAGCCGAGAGGGAAGTGAAAGAATCTACGAGCGGATCATCGAGACCCACCATAGTGCACTTTGCGAATGGCATCCCTCAGAAGCTGGCCGAGCGGATTCAGACTTTGGTACTCCTCGCCTGCGAGCCTGGAGGGACGAAAGCGTTGGTATGGCGTTGCGCTGTGTTGGGTGGGATTCGACTGGCGAAGCAACCAAATCTTGGTCCACAGTGGCTGTGGCTGCCCATGTCAAAACTTACGTGCCAGGGTAAACCAAGATCGAGCCCTCGTACGGCTTGTGGCTTGGGAGGGCAGGGGGAGATATTGCGATATTCTCAAGTGACTCTGGCTGACTCTCGAGCATGATGCCGACATGGTCGGTGGTCTCCTGGTGCGCACTGGAGCTTGTGATGCTTTCGGTGTCCTGGATCGGTATGGGTCCTGCGACTTGGTACCGAGAACCGTGAGACCACCAAGCAACATCATGGTCCCAGCAGGGCATTGCTGCTAGCCTATGAAAGATGCCATGCCTGCGAACAAGTGAGTGTGAGGCAATCTGCAAACTTACTCTGCACTGGCCGAGTCCGCTGCCGCTGCTTGATTGTCTTGATAACATGCGACCATATTGCCAGGCTCTTGGCCACAGACCTCCATCCTGTTTGGCCAATCGAGTCAAGTTGTGTCAGGAGTTCCTGGAAATCGGCATCAACGAGTGCTTTGTTTCAAACTACCGCTAAGCAACGGAGCCTCCCTAACAAAGTCGTCCCTCCAACTCATTCCGTACGATGCGCATTGCGGACTCACGCCTCATCAGCGTTGCGATTCGATTACAACGCTGCTCTCTCCGCCGGACCCAGACATCGACTGCTTGGTCCAGGTCTTCTTGCTCCTGTCGGATCAAGACAGACTCTGAGAGCGAGATGGCGTCCGAGTCCCAGTACGTTCGCTGCTTCAAGGCGCCCAGCGGAGTGTTCGACAAGAATCGAGTGGCCTGGACTGGATAGAAGATTGAAAACCGCGATTTGATCATCTGCTGCAGCTGCTGCGGCTGGACTGTCTGGCATGTTGTCTTGAGACATTGAATCAAGTCGCTCTCCTGCATGGCCAAAGAACGGACGAAAGTGCAACCCCGGATCCATGAAACGGTTTTATAGAGCGCGCTATATCAATGCCTATGGTTCCATGCAGCGAGAAGCTTTTGTTCATGGCATTGCCAGACTACCAGACTGTCAGACGGCGGCGACCGGATTTGTTGTTCGGATCGAACTGTTGTGGGGCTCACCTCGAGGCAGCCAAGCACTCTCTCTCGCGCCAGAAGAACCGATGCTGCTGTGACCCACAGTAGGATCTTGGCAATCGGAACGAGATCTGAGCGATTCTGGAGCTCGTTGGATCCGTAGATCCAAAGATCGAATATAAACGAAAGACACTCCAGATTATGCGAGTCTGGAGTCCCAAGCCGAGAATGGTACGCCGGTCGTCAGGATCTGAACTCGTTGAGCTGTGCTGTCTGATGAGAAGCGATCTCGGCAAGACCTACCAGTGAATAGCGTTGATACCATGGGTGATAGCATGCTTCGGAGGGCATATTGGCTAGTGGCCAACGACTCTTGCGTCGCTGGTGGTGGGCATTATGGGGGGGGGAGGCACCGCACATGTCAATACACATTCTGTCGATTGGGAGACGCTGAAGCGGATGTCCATGGGACTAACCTCTCGATTGATGGAGGATCTCATGTAGAGCAGAGTGAAGCTGTGGGTCGAGTTCCTGCAGTAGAAACTCGAGGTCATCGGCAACCAAGTCCACAAGATCGAACGTATCCTGGAGACGCAGCTGGATTGGGTTACGATTCCCAGTCATGCAACGAGAACCGTGGGAACACCTCACAACTCAGGGACTCGCGACAACGCAGCTCCGGGAGCAGCCGCAGTGGGCGTGGACTCCTGCAGTCACAGAAAATGAGTGCAAACAGGAGTCGATGAACGGCTCTGAATGGTGACGAAAGGGCATATGCAAAGTTGCCTCCGTGGTCAGAGAATGGCAGTTGAACAATGCGTACCTCTCGCCAGATACCGGGCAAATGACTCCAGAGCGTGTGGACGAGAAGACCCGTGTCGGTTGGGCACTGCGGTGCGATTCCACAGCCTGATAATTGGTCAGCGTCGGCACAGGAAACGGCATCGACGGGGTTGGCTTCGGGCCTCTTGGCATGCATTCCGCCCAGCTTGCGTTCGCGATGCCAAAATACACCCGCGAGCACAGCGGCGATCGCGAAGAGTCGATGTTGTGCTCGTCCTCGGATGGGGGACGGGCTGTTGGTCTGGACATACGATACAGCGGCCTCCATCTTCTTGAGGCAGAGAAAAGACGATCCCAGTCGGAAGAGCGATGGGCTGTTGGCGAGAAACGCCTGGCACTCGTGGTAAAGATCGAGTTCCGGTTCCGCCTGAGGAACCGAATGACAATCGAGCCCACGAGACTGTCCATAGCGTAGGATAGGCATCAGTGGCCTGCACCGGCATTCGTAGCAGCATCGACGACGAGCCGCTCAAGCACGAACTGGCTCTGTCTCTGCGGTTTTGGGCTGCCTGCAAAGAGCCTGTTCGGCAACCATACCGAGTCGACGATTGTGTTTCTGTGAAGAGCCATGAGACACGATTCCCATGCATATGCCCTGAGGCCGCTTGGAACGAGCTCGCCAAAGAGCGTCGTCAACTCTCGCGAAAGAGATGGATGTCGATATAGTAGCAGGCCCACCATTTCCTCGTACTGTTCGTGCATCTCTCGAGTCAGTTTGTCGGATGAGGCGCGGCTCGGCCTATGCTCTGTGCCAGAACGCTCCAGCCGTTCCAGACAGGCAGCGACATCGAGGAGCACGGCATCATAGAGCGGCTCTCGCCCAGCAAACTCGCTGGCGAAATGCTCGAGCTCCCGGTTGTCGAGCGGTGCCCTGGCGTTCGATCTTGTCTTGAGCAGCTCCTCCACGAGGTGGACTCGCAAGTAATGCCACGACTTGGAGGATGCCTGCAAGTTGTGCCAGAGCAGGTCGATGCATGCAGTCCCGTCGGACGTGGATGTGGGCGGATCTGCCAACGACCTCATGGGATGCAGGGGCAGCTGGTGGATGATGGGCAAGACAGGTCCATGCCAGAGCCAGCTCCACGAGAAGCAAGCCGTGCGCATCCAGCCGCTCCATCAATCACCGCATCAGACACTTCGGGCATGCTCTCGTGCAAAATGCCAAGCCCGATGGGCAACCCACGCTGCTCTGCTTTCGTGTGCAGCTCAACCCTCAATGAGAAGCAAAAGTACGTGCGGGCGGATGCGTCCCCGGATATGGAGGTTCGAGAAACGCCATTTCATGCGGGCGCTCTTGGCGTTCCACATGTATTGGGGTCGGATGCCGATCGCGATGGCCGTGTGCAGATCGAGGTGGCCGGATCGAGATTGAGTTGCCGTTGCAAAAGAAGAGGTTCAGCGTTTTACGATATATGTATTGCTTCAGGTTCGAGCCTGACACACGCAAAAAAATTGTCCATGCCACGGCGTTGTCGAGTCGCTGTTTCCAATGCCGGCGTGAAGCGGTCGCGTTCCCTGGCCCGGTATGGTGCCTGCTTGGGAGGGACAGGCCGAGCATCCGCCAATCCACCCTGAGCGGAAAGAAATAACGAAGAGGTAGAGGAAAAAAGCCCAAGCCCCATGGTCAAAGGAAATGAGAGTCATTCAACAAGAGAACCTGAGATGAGCCAGAGAAAGAGTAGCGACAAGAATCCACTTCGACAGAGTACTTGAAACCGCTATCGACAACGCTCCGCCAGGGGCATATTTAGGCAGAGGGATCGGCGTTGGCGTGGGAGCTGTGGAAGGGAGTGTGGTCACCATCGCCATAGGGGAAGGGCTGCATGAAGCAAACAGAGTACAGGGAGAACAGAAGCGTTAGAGATCTAGCATTGGCTTGCGACGAAGGGAGCGCGGCAATGAGTCGATACGACAGAAGCCCGCTGGATCAATCGCAAAAGTGTTTCTGAATCGCCAGGAATCTCCATGTCGCGGGCTGGTAAGCCGGCGGAAGCGCCAGGACAGAGGGAGCGATTCCGGAAGCCTCTGCGAATGTCGAATCCAGGGGGAGGGTTCGTTCTTCAGGATCCGCGTGCGGGACCGGGTAGCCTTGGGGCAGGGTCGATTCGAGAGCTCGGTGGTGTGCAGAGCAAACGGGTGGGCGCGAGGAGGGCGAGGGCTCGCCGAATGGATGTCACTCGATACATACAACTTTTCTCTTGCGCAGGTAAGGGAAGGCGTGGAACTCGTTGGGGTGCTCCTTGAGGTGCTTGATGTGCTCCAGCTCAGGGGGCATGGAGTAGACGGCGACGGCGAGCAGAGCGGGGACGGTGAAGAAGTAGTTGAACTTGCGCCAGAAGGAAACGCTGCCCTTGGCGTGCTGGCGAGCAGCATAGGCCGAAGGGAGCATGGTGCTGGCGTAGTACTCATCGACGGCGCCGGTCGAGGAAGCCATGCTTCTCTTGGCGACGGTCTGGCGGATGGCGGAGGCAAAGCGGGTGTAGACCATGGCGGGCTGTCCGGGGGGTGGTGGTGGTGCTGATGCAGGATACGAGAGACCCAAAGTCGGGAGAGCAACAATCGCCTCCGAAAAAGCAAAAACGAAGCGAGAGCGAGGGGCGGCGCGAGACAAGCGAGAGCGCGGGCGAGACGGACGCCGCCGTTGGTGGACACGCAGTCTGTGTGCTCTCGGCCCCTCGCGTGTGTGTGTGCGCGGCCCTTCTCGGCCTCGCCAAAAGAAAAGATGACACAGTGTGATCCATGAGCCAACCGCACTCGACCCGCACTCGACCCGCACTTGAATGAGTGCTGCGCAGAACAGTGTCACACAAGAACACGGCGTCACACAAGAACGCACCGTCACACAACCGAGCACTCGCATTGGTTCCGAAGGCGTCGTCTGATGCAGCGCAGAGCCAGGGTGTCCTGCTTCATTTTGTGAACGATCTGGTGCGCAAAGGCAGGGTGGGACGGCAACGAGATCGAAAGCGTCTCGTTCTCACTCGTCGTCGTCTTCCGCAAATGTCTCGTCGTCGTCGTCGCTGTCGGCGATCGTGTACACGGGCCTCGCGCCTCGTCCTGAGCTGCGTTTGGGCCGGGCCTCGGTGCGGCTTGTCACCACGGGCTCGTTGTCGTCGTCACTGCCGTTGCTGCCGCTGTCTTCGTCCTCAAAGTCATCCTCGCTGTTGGCAGCAGATGCGCGTCTGGACTTTGCGACCGGCTTTCTCGCGGCCGCAGTCGATTTGGCCGGGGCAGTCGATTTGGCTGGGGCAGTCGTCTTGGCGGGAGCAGCAGTCGTTTTTCTGACTGCGGGCTTCTTGAGAACAACGAGGGGCTCGTCTTCGTCGTCATCGTCCTCGATCTTACGCTTGAGTGGCGAAACAACGGGCGTGGTACCCTGAGAAACAACATCCTCCATCTGGCTGTCGACTGCTTCGCTCTTGACCGTGGCGCCGGCCTGTCGCGCCTTCTTTGCGGCAGCGCCAATGACCCTCGTTTTAGGAACGGCCGTACTGGTCAAGACCGGCGTAGACGGGGTGCTCTTGTCCTCGGAAGCTGTGGCAGATCCCAGCAAGTGCAAAGTCGTGTGTGAGTAGCTGCAGTGTAAGGTGGTGGCGCACGGATCATAGCATTGACGGTTTGGCTCGCAGCAATAACAAAGACGCAAGGCACTGCGGAGTTCTCTCACATTCGGCGGTCGCCAGGACAACGGACTCCACATCCTTTTCGACCTTGACGGGCTTCTGGCTCTTTTCGGCCTTGATAGGCTTCTCATCCTTTTCGACTTTGACCGTCTTCCTGGCGGCAGTTGTGGCTGTGGACGTCTTGGCCTTGCTTGCGCCAGCAGGTCTTCTGGCCTTCGGGCGGCCTGTGCCGGTGATGCCCGCCTCAGGATCCGGAATCTGGGACTCGAGCTTCTCAAGATCGCTTTCGATAACCTGAGCCATCGGATATATAGGCTTCAGTTTATGCCAACATATACTGGCGGCGAGCCAAGCAGCACCAGGGTCCTGGATACGTCGAGTGTCTGTTTGAGAGTGCGCAGCGGCATCGAGTACTCACGTCGAGCTTGACGATGAAGCGATCGAGATCGGCCTGCCAGAGGTCCTTGGGCGACTTCGAGAGCAGATCCTTGATCAAGTCTTGGATGCGTCTTTCCTCTTCCTGCAGTGCTTTCACCTGCAGGCGCACAGGAAGGAGTGGGTCGCTCGTGTGTCAGTAGAGGGTGGCTCTTGAGCCCGTGCCAAGAGCAAGGCAAGATCCTGCGCCAGCGACGACGCACTCGGATCTCGCCGGGCATGAGCTGGATCACAATCCCTACCTTCTCAGCCGTGAGGTTGTGGATGGGCATGGACAGCAGATACGAGTAGCCCTTTGTACCAGAGCCATTGGACTCGGCCTCGTCCTCTGCTTCGCGCTCGGCCTCGTCTTCGTTGGCCGCGTCGTCGCCCTCGGCCGGCGCCTCGGTCTTCTTGCCCTTGCTGTTCGGGAAGATCTCGGCATAGCCGCGCTTGCGCAAGTCGGCCACAATGTCGACGCGCTTGCGTTTTTGGACAACGAGCTTGCCGTCGTTGATCTCGACGATGAACCGGACCTTGTTCTCGGCAATCAAGAGATCGCTCTGGTAGGCGCTCAACAAGTGGGCCTGCGTTGCCGGAAGGCGTCAGCTCCCGGCTCACGAGGAAGATGCCCTCTGAGTGGATCTGGGCCACATACGGCTCGTATCCATGCATCCACTGTCGTGAAGACTTACCTTGCGCTTTTGGTAGTACTCAAGACGCAGGCCATAAAATTCTTTCAGGATTTGGTCGACGTTCTCGAACTTTTGGATCCGGCCGTGCTGGTTGAAGCAGACCAAGTTGGAGGTCGACAGCGTCGTGGAGAGCTTAAATCGCTTCTCCAACCCTTCCTCCTCGGCAGCAGCCATCTGCTGCGGAGTCAACTCAATCACAAAGTGGACGATCGAGTCGGTGTGGTACTCGTAAAAGTCCTGAGGGGGTGCACGAAACGAAGGGCAATACCAGGCCGTGAGCGATGCAGTTCGTCTGCAACATCGATGCAAAACAAACGGAGCCGATCCAGACTCGGGCGATCCGCGGAGCGTGGCCCGTCATCAAGTGGATGGACGCGAGCGCAGAGCTTCTTACCAAGATCATCTGCGGAATGTTCTTTTCCGGGACGCCCGTGCGCCAGAGTTCGAGCTGCTCTTTGTAGTCTTGGACCCATTTTTTCAGCGGCAGCTCAGAGATACGAATTGTCTGATCATCGATCTTCTCGATAATACCCGATACTTGATAGCGGTCTCGAGCAGCTTCCACAATCGTTCCCTTGAAGCCACGATACCATGGCATCATGGGCTGCGTGGGCTCGTCGCGCATCATGCGGCGGATGTTTTCGACAATATCGCGAGGGTTGTAGTTCGGGATCGACGTGGACCATCCAGTACCAATGCCTTCGGATCCGTTCACGAGCACCATCGGGCAGATGGGGACGTACCTATAATACGATTTTCGGATGGCGCATTGAGTCGCCCAGCTCGGGAGAGGATCTCGCGCAGAGTACAATGGTCTCCCCAGGAGAGATGCGTTGCCGAGCGGAGATGCGAGCAGCGCCGATCAAACAACCTACCACTCCGGCTCAATGGACTGGCCGTCGTCGTCCAAGTAGTTCAAAAGAGGGTCATCATCCTCGGGGAAGAGAGCTCGCGTAATCGGCGACAGGTTGGTGTGGATGTAGCGAGCACTGGCGGCGTCTTTTCCACCCTGCAATGGAGGAAATCATAGCTCGCTTTAATCACGGCACTTCAATCACGACGCCTCAAATCACGACACTTCAGCCAGCAATATAACGCGTCTGCATTGGCGCATACCGTCAAACGAGTACCGAACTGGCCGTGGGGTTCCAGAAGGGCAATGTTGTTGCTGCCGACAAAGTTCTGGGCCAGGTTGACGATGGTCGAGCTCAAGCTCTGCTCGCCGTGATGGTAGGCAGAATGCTCGGCAACATAACCGGAGAGTTGCGCGACCTGTGATCCAAAAGAAGACGCCAAAGATGGCCCAGTCAGTAGCGTTCTAGTAGGTGGCATGGTCTATGCGACCGCTCCGTCATCGCGCAGTTGAAGCTGATCTTGCGCTCGATGGACCGGCTGCTTCCCGGGCTTCGATAGAGGGCCCTCACCTTGATTTCCTTCCTCAAGTTGCGCTTGAAACACGCAAAAATGATCTTGCGCTGTCCCGGCTTGAAGCCGTCGACCAGGGACGGGATCGAGCGGATGTTGTCTGCCATCGAGAACAAAATAAGCTCCTTGTTGACAAAGTCCGAGAGCGTGACTTCCTCGACCGAGTTGTCCATGTACGTTCCAGGCTTTTGGGGTGGAGAGAAGGGGCGATCGGTTAGCACAGCACCAAGGACGAATATCGGCTCGCGAAAGGCCTGGGCGAATGCCATGATGGCGGTCCACTCGAACGGAAAAGTCGAGTAGTGCAGTGAGCTTGGTTGCTCACCTGGAAGTTGCCGAGCCACGTTTTGCGATTGTCTGCATTCTTCTTGCCAAAGGCAAGCTCGACAAGCGATCGGTCCTCGCCTTCCATGGTTGCAAAGGGCTTGACGTGCAGATCCATGCGGCTGAAATACTCCTTGGCTTCGGGGCCTGAACTGGTACCCAGACCCTGGAGACCATTGACAGCGGCGTGGGACGATGCGCCGTGAGTAAGGTTTGGAGAATCACAGGTGGCTTGACGACGATCAAGACGTTACCTTATAGTATTTAATAGTCCAGCCCTTTCCGCCGTTGTTGACTCCTTTCCAGGCCTCATACTCGGGAATGGTGAAGAACGAAATGACGGATCTGTTCGGTGCCTTGCCTTTGGATGCCTGGATAACGAGAGAGTGATGTGGTTGGGACAAGGGCAACAGCAAGGCCCAAAGACACCCGAGACACCCATGTTGCGACTCGAGTGCGTTGGCAATCGCTCGCTCGACTTTGATCAGGCCGCGTCTCAATGGGAGAAGAGCTCTAACCTTGATAATCGGTGTGATAAACTCGAGCAAGAAACCCGGGATCTTGAGCAGACTCGGCCAAAAATGGTCGAAAAAGTTGATCAGGAGACCCTTGATGTGCGATCCGTCGTGATCCTATCAAAGCCATCCGATGCCATTATGTCGATGGCAGCAATGCAAGACGTAGACAAAGGGAGTGTGGTATAAGCGGTATGCTACCTCCAGGTCGCCGTGAACGGACAGGTCGCCGTGAACGGACAGGTTCCGTGGCCTCATCGGCTGTTTGGTGGGCGCCGGGACAAGCAAGCTGGCTATATTGCGCTGCTGCTGTCGTTGAGGACAACGCACGAATTGCTGTTTCTTCACCCTTCCAGCTCTCTGGACATCCGCAACAAAGATCCTCACCTGATCCGTCATGATCATGACGTGGCCGTATCGAAGCGAGTCTGTGTTTTCGTAAACCTTGCCAGTTTGAAGTCCCATGATCTTCTTGATGTTCTGGATCTCGGCGTTCGCAATGATCTGCGCCGTCGTGGCGTCGCGAACGTTCAGCAGCTTGCCACGGAGCGGGAAGACGCCAAACTTGTCACGGCCGACTACACTGAGACCCGAGACAGCGAGGGTCTTGGCGGAATCACCTTCCGTCAGGATCAGAGTGCACTGGTTGGCGTATCGGCCGCCGGCCCAGTTGGCATCCTCGAGTTTTGGGATCGACGACAGCCTGCCGGTCTTCTTGCCATCAGTCTTCTTGAGAGACTGCTGTTGCTTGAACTCGGAATAGGACATGATGCTCTCGACGACACCGGAAGACAGCACTGCAATTCAAGTGTGATTGTGCCAGACGAGTATTGTCAGTGGTCAGGCCGGTAGTGTCATCAAACGAGGCGCACGTTGGATGAGAAACCTTTGCCCCACCAAAGGCCCAGATCCAGAACATGAGCACGAAGGCCATCGCTTGGAGAACAAACCCGACTGGCCTCGGGGCATTTGGTCCAAAACGCCTCCGTGAGCACCTTCCCTCAAGCAAGTCGCGTGGCACAGCCAAGTGTCTCACCATCTCTGATAAACTTGTCCGTCGATGAGTACTTTGAGCCAAAGGCCGTGGGCTTGAGAGTCATGTTCTCCTTGGTTTGCGAATCGAACGACGGGTTCTCGATCGCACAGTTGATGAATAGGGACATGTGGTTTCGGATCTGCGCGGGCTTGACGACGCTGCCAGACTTTTTGGCCTTCTTCTTGATTGCCTCGGAGATGGCATTCACGAGCTGGTCCGAGACATGGGCCACGTGCGTGCCGCCCTTCATGGTGCAGATGCTGTTGACGAAGCTGACCTGCTGGAACTGTCCGTCGCTGACGGTGAAGGCCACCTCCCAGCGCTCCGAGGGCTTGTCGTAGATCACCGGGTACTTTTGCGGGGCAGCCTCTCCCTCCTCGAGAGGGGCATCTGGAGGGATGTAGAGCTTGATATAGTCCTTGAAGGTCTTGATGGGCAGCTTGACATCGTTGAGGAAGACGTTGATGCCACGGACCACACCGGCAGCGTCGTAGACGCGCTTCGTCAGCAGGGCGACAAAATCGTCGTCGAACCCGTCCATGCCGAACTTGGACAGGTCGGGCCTGAACGTGATTTTGGTAAAGTCATGGCCAGACTTGAGGGGCGTCACCACGGGCTCGGAGCGCTTGCTCATGTTGTCTGTAAACACCTGCTTAAAGCGGCGCTTGGTGCTGGAGTCGGCAGTCTCGACAACAAACTCGCTACTGAAGATGTTGCAGAGCTTGGCGCCGTAGCCGTTTCGGCCACCGGTGACCTTCTTCTCGGCGTCATCGTAGTTGGACGATGTGAGGAGATGTCCAAAGATGAGCTCGGGAACATACACGCCCTCCTTGGCATGGATCTCGACGGGGATACCCTTGCCGTTGTTCAAGACGGAGATGGACGAGTTTTCACGGTCAATGTTGACACGAAGCTCGGTCATGGAGCTATCGCGGCTCTGTCGGCGGGTGGTGATAGCAAAGAGGGTCGAGTGGGTTAGCACGACTTCACTGGCGAAAATTATCGGCGCCAACACATATTCCTGGCTTGGGAGCAAGTCCAACTGGCCTACCTTGTTATCGCAAGCTGCACAAGTCGAGACACGGATGCGACCGGACATATATGTGGTATGGGCCCAGTATGGTTGGGGGGGGGCGAAGCAGTTGAGCAGAGACGGGGTGAGGCCACCGTTAGTGATCAATACAGGGCTCAAAGATCATCAAGGAATCCGATAGTTTTGGATGCAGCATCGCCTTGGCGCGAATCCGAGTTCAGACAAAATGGTTTGGAGCAGTGCCATGGGTCATCAGACCCGTTCGGTCGTGTGTAGAGACCCCCTAATTACAGGCCTCGTGAGATCGTGCATCCAGAGGGCTAGTCTCGTTTCCGCAGCCTCTTTCTCTGGCCCGCTCTCGTCTTGTGTCCATCATGAAGAACCCACCGTTGACGATGATTTCATCAAAGATCTTGTAGAGGCCCGGGACGATCTTGGCCTTTCGGAAGACCATGTGGTTGTCTTCGTAGAGCCATAGCTCCATATCGATCGACTCGACGGAGCCAATGTACGTGTCGGGACGCAGGAGAATATGCTCCAGCTGGGTCTTTTTCTGGTAGATCTGTTTCGGTGCGAGTGATGGGAGGGAGGCATGAGTGCGACCCGAGGTGAGCGAGTGCGATAATTGGCAGCTGCAGGCTGATCCAAAAGAACTGCGGAATTGTATACAGCAGGCGAGCGATGGAAAGGACCTCGGACTCCGCAGCGAAGCTCTAAACTGGGAACGATGGCGATGACGACTCGTCCTCCCAACGGCCCACAATCACAGACACACTCCTTTCGATAGCAAGCAGCGTGAACCACCCCTGCTGTACCTCTTCGATCGACTTGTTGGTCTGGGCAGAGCGCTTAGTGGGCTTGATCTCGTCGTAGTTGTAGTCATCGCTGTCGTCGTTGTCGTCGTTGTCGTCATTGTCGCTCTTGGAGGTCGGCGGACTGAGATCGGAGCTGGCGGCTTTGGTGGTCTTTTTGGGGGCCCTGGGTTTCTTTGCAACGACGGGCTTGGAATCGCCGTCGAGGACGTCATTGAGCACAGCTGGCTGGAGAGGCTTGGTGGCCTTGGTGGCCCTGGGCGCCTTGGGGACCTTGGGGACTTTGGCCGCGGCCGTCTTCTTTTTGGTCGCAGCAGCGGCGAGGACAAAGTCGTCTTCGCTTCCAGAGAGATCCATGGGTACGAAGCCGGTGACAGGTCCGAGGGGGGGGGCGGGATGCGGGGGATGCGGCCGGAAGAAGAGTGGACGAGGGAGGGGCAGGGCAGGCCAGGACCAGGCGGAGGGCTGGAAGCGACGGCGATCTGGATGGACGGAGAGAGCCGCCAGATTCGCAGGGAGGCGAGCGGGTTTGGCGGGCGGTCATGTGCGAGGTCGGCCAGTCCGAATCGGGACATATTGAGCAAGTCGGGCGGTGAAAGCAGCAGCCCCCTCGTGGCGATGCGGCGACATGGCGGTGCTGTGGTGTGCCAGGATGCGGCGATCAAGTGGACCGATGCAGCACGACGCATGTGCTGCCGAGAAACGCGGGATACAAAGCCAGAATGTGCGTATGTATTCGCCCAACGAACCCAGACCAACAATGGAGGCACATGCGATTCAACATCACCTCCGACACACTGGCGGATGGACATGGCCAGCGCGCGATGGTATTCGGGAAACAAAACATTCGATCAACGACCAAAAACCAGGGTGTCCTGCTTTCTATTGAATCGGCAGTAAACAAAACAACCCCGTAGCGCTCGCGGATAGAGATACCCAATGATCGATTGATCGGATCTGTCATAACCAATGAATCATATCAAATCAAATCAATAAAGTCTATCAAGTCAATCAATCGATCACAGCAACAAGGAAGTTTGAGCGAAGAGGACAAGGAAGAGCGTTGGCACAACAGCGACTCAAGACAGACACTGGAGGGGAGAGAGGAGAGAGCCAAATCAAGCCTATAGAAACAGCAACGACACCCGGGGCAAACGAGATAAATACAAAGTGGTTCGGATGTCCGTGGAATGGAAACGCTCGAGACGGAAAACGACAGGGCCAAAGTCGTGACACCACAGGCCCAACGCAGTTGTGCAAATATATATATGACTGGGAGAAAGAACGAAAGAATGAAAGAAAGAAAGAAAAAGGTACGAGCAGAGTGGGCTGGAGTGAATGAAATGGAATTGAGAGGACCAGAGAGGTAAAGACGGGCAATGCAAGTGGATGCGAGAGAGATAGATAGATAGATAGAGAGAGAGCAAGGGTGGAGTGAAAAATTGCATAAACAGGGGAAATAATAAAAAAAAATACAGATGAAATGAAGGGATTCCCCAAAGCCACCAGAAAAGCAGGGCCTTGGAGAAGAAGAGTGCAACCTCTGTCCTCCTGGACGAAAGAGGACGTGCAGGGCAGCGCGCGCGAGAGGCGTAGAGCACCAAGCACGCTTGGACGATAAGTCGACTAGTCCCGGCTGGGAGAAGCTCAATGGAGGATAGAGAATGAGAATGGCCTTGTGTATGGGGGGGGGAAGTGATAGGCAGATGATAAATATGGTGAGGTTGCTGCTGCGACATCCATGGTGTCGAGCCCGATCAATGTGGGGTGGCGATGGTGGCGATGGGTCCTGTCGGTGCTGCTGCTACTGCCGTTGTTGCTGGCCGGAAAGAGTCGTGTGTTGATTTGACTTGCAGCTCTAATGCGCCTTGAGGACGAAGGGCAGAGATCATGCACGGCGGCGACCGGGTGCGTTTGAAGGCACGCACGGCTCCTCGGAAGGACAAGCCGCCGCAGCGTATACGTCTAGTGCCAGTCCATGAACTGCTGGGAAGGTGTCTGCCGGCTGGTAGCAATGGCGGCAAAGTGACTGTCCCGCAGGGCAGAGCTGACGGCAAAGTCCTGGAGAGGATCGGCCGAGACGACCCCGACGGAGGGTGGATGGGAGGCCCCGAGCCCGGCACCAAGCCCGGCACCAAGCCCGGCACCAAGCCCGGCACCAAGCCCGCCATCCAGGCCATGGGCAACGAGACTCAGGTCGGCTGTGCCCGTGGTGGCTGGATAGGAGCCGGCAAGGGCAGAGTTGAAGTCCAGGTGGCTAGCAGAGTGGCTCTCGTGGCTCGCGCATCTGAGCTCCAGAGGCAGATTCGACTGTGGGTCCGAGTCGAACGGCGGCAGGTGGAAGTTGGTTGTCGAGATGACGTGCTGCAGGTCAAAGCCCTTGAGGGCCTCTTCGGTAGCATGAATGTCGGGGCCGCTGAGGTGGTCGGGGTCGAAGAGATCGTGGTCGACGCGTAGACCCGATGCGCTGGGATCAAAGCCTATTTCCATCGCGACAGAGTGACTGAGGAGATCGCTGATGGCCGAGGTCTGCTCAAAGGTCGAGTCCATGTCGAGGCCAGACTCGTCGAGGGCGGACTCGTCGAGCTCGAGTCCAAGGCGGATCGACTCGAGTTGGTTCTTGAGCCTCTCGATGAGCACCTCCTTCTTACCGACACGCTTCTTGAGCTTCTCGATCACGAACACGGTCTGGGCCAGCACCTGGAAGCGGTTGAACTTGGAGACGGTTCCCGCGACGGGGAGACGCTCCTTGATCAGCGAGACCTCGCGTTTGATGTTGTCGTCGGACTGTGCAGCAGACGGAGCAGGCAGAGTAGCCAGGACATCTTCATCGTCGTCAACGCCCTCATCGCCCGAGAAGAACTCGACTTCGTTCATGCCCTCGATGTTCGAGACCGTGCTGAGCAGATTCCGGAGGCTCTCAAAGCACGACTTCATCTGGTCGCGGCGGGATTTTTCGCTGCGAGAATGTGCCGACTTTTTGGCATCGTGCTTCTGGTCCGGCGGCCACGGGCCCGAGTAAGGCAGCAGGCCAGGAGACAGGGAGGATGAGGAGCACGCCGACAGAGCCGGCGAGGGCCCGCAGTAGTCGCTGCTGTTTCCTGGAAGGGTCAAGCTGGACATGGGCGGTACCGAGGCCGAGGGCTTCGGGGCCAAACGCGGGGAAATGGTGGGCATCAGCCGGGGAGAGACTGTGGGCATCAGGCGTGGCGATGCGGAAGGCATGAGCCGAGGCGAGAGGGCCGTCCAGGCTTTGTCGCCTTCGAGCTTTGAGGGGTCACTGCTCGGGAACGACGAGGGAGGGCATTGTCAGTTGTGAAGCGATGCAATGGGTGCAATGGATGCAATTGCACGGATTGTGTGCAATCGTATCATCTATGCACTCGGCATAGGCAAAGACGAAAGCAGTGCCAAACGGAAAAACGCGACGAGACAAGCTGGGACGAGGCAGAATTCTGCCGTGAGCATGGCTCCGGCTCACACGTACCCGTTCTTGGGCTTGATCAGCGGCAGCAGGGCACGGGGCAGCGTCGGCATCAGGGGCCGGGGCGATTTTGCGGCCTTGGTCGATTTGGACCTCGACAGCGACGATTTGCGGCCATGGGATGGGCGAGAGGGCGCCAGCACGGGCGACGACGGAACGGCCGGTTCGTCGGACCTAGCGGCGTCGGCGAGGCCGGATGGCACAGATCGCTGTTTCGAGAGCGAGCCGTGGTTGAGCTTGCGGGCCTTGGAGGCGGCGCCTGATTCCGACAGCATGGGCGAGCTCGTGGCAGACTTTGAGGAAGAGCGGCGCTCGGCAGCGACGGCGTCCGGAGGGTGGGAGGGAAGCTCCAGCGACGATGAGCGGCTTGCTGGATCGGCGCCCAGAGAAGACGAGTCAAAGTCAGCGGCGGAATCAGAGGACGAAAGGGTATGGCTTTTTCTGGAGGTTCTATGGAGGGAAGGGCTGGAGCGATGATCCAAATCTAATGAGGGGGTATGGGTGTGGGGGATGGGCGGTTGGAGGGCAGCCTCGGGAAGGTCGTAGCTGTCGTCGACATAGGCACGCTTCAGATCCCTGGTATCCTCCTTGGACCGACGAGGGGGTGGAGGCGGCATGGGCAGGTCGCTGGGCACGACCTGGGAGAGCTGAGGCGAGGGCGTGGTGGTGGAATCGGTGGCCATGGAGGCGGGATTCGGCAGCGAGCCGGCAGGAGGCGACGGGATGTACTTTGGCGTGGTGGGGGTGGAGGCCGAGGACGACGAGGCGTTGATCAGGTCCTGGGCAAACTGGGGCAGCGGCGGGGGGATGAGGGGGTGGGCAAAGGCCGAGGGAGGGGCGGGCGACAGAGGCGGATAGGGGCCAAAGAGCACGGGAGGACGGGCAGAGGGGCCTTGGGGCGATGGGTAGACGGGAAAGGAGGTGAAGAGGGGTGGCAGCGGGTGGGGCGAGTGGGGCGAGAAGGGCGGCAGATGGGGCAGCAGCAAATGCGAAGGGGGCGGCGGCAGCACCTGCGGAGGCAGCGGCGACGACAGCGGCAGGATCAGAGGCGACTGCGGGAGGAAGGGCGAGTGCAGGCGAGAGACCGGCGACAGCGCAAGTGGGATGGACAGAGGGTGGTGGTGTGGGAGGAAAGGCCGGACGGCAGGCGAAGGCCGAGCGATGGGGAGGAAGTTTGGAGGAGGGTTGGCGAAGAGCGAGGGCGAGGCCGGCACGGCGCTCAGGGCAGGCGAGGGGCGAGAGAAGGCGGGAGACGACGTCGGCCCGGGATGGCTGGGAGCAGGGCGAGAGGAGAGGTGTGGAGAGGCCATCGGATAGCACTCACGATCTCTCGGATCTGGTGCGCGGAATGGGGTGATGGTGAGATGTGGTGATGGTGAGATGTGATAAAGTGCAATGCAACGAGATGTGATAAAATGCAATGCAACGAGATGTGATAAAATGCAATGCAACGAGATGTGATAAAATGCAATGCAACGAGATGTGATAAAGTGCAATGCAATGCAATGTGATAAAATGCAACGAGATGTGATGAGTCGTGGGTCCGAGGAGCAAGTGGGGTGCACCGTTAAGCGACAAAGATGCGCGTGACAACGAACAATAGTGCAATAGTCGATGAGCAGATGAGCAAATGAATGAGTGGGGTAATGGATGCGAGTGAGTGCGATCGGCGACGGAACAGCACAAAAGGCGATACCGCAAGTTGCCGGCCGAGTCCGAGCCGAGTCCGAGCCGAGCAGCAGAGATACGGACGAGGATTGCAATCCAAGCCGGGAGAGCAGAGAAAATTGCCGGAACAAAGGTCAGCCACAAGGACGGCCCATCGACGCAGCAATCCACACGGCCATCGAGAAGAAAGGAGCCTCTCCCTCCAGGTCGATCGGACAGAACAACCCTCCAAAAGTCGCAAGGTGTCGATCGAGACTCGAGAAGCCTTTTCGCTTCACGACCCAGCACCACCGGTTGGGAGACACACCGCCATGGCCGGGGCTCAATCTGTCGCTTGTCCTGCAGAGCGGGCCAAGACCACTCCCCGCTGACATTGCTGGTCCTGCTCCGATCGCGGTGGTTCCTGCTTTCGAGCTGTCCGCGGCCACGACTCCACCGGGTCGATCGCCAGAGGAATTGCGGTGTGCTTGATATGCCCATTATCTTTGCCACCAGCGAGCCCAGCGAGCCCAGCAGCCATCACGGCGACTGTCTCTCTCATCGACCTCTCGCTCCCCTTGTGTTTGTCCACACTCTCGCCCAGGGTGGTGGAGGGGATCATCTTCCGGCCACAGCAGCGCCTTCCTTCCTCGGACCAACAACTTGCCTTTGTTCTTGGGAGGCAGATGGTAGCTAGTGTTCTCGAAGGCTGTCTTGCGGTTCGAGTCGAAGAGGCGGCGCTGGTAGTAAGAGGGAAGCAATGCTGGCCGAGCAGGGAGGGGTGGGTGGTGCCGGGTCGCAGCAGAGACAGAAACGAGAAGAGGCTCTGAAGCGGGCCAAGCGAGCGGGTTTCTCAGGGAGTCTTATTTGGGGACCGGGCTTGTCTGTGCGGAGCAGATCGAGGAGATGCCTGTGAGCAGGGAGGCGGCCCCTTTCCTTTGCTCGCGGAGATATGCAGCCTTTTAGTGCCGGGGGGGGGACGAAGGGAGCAGGAGGAGGCGAGCAGCCGCGGCTGGCCTGGCAAACCGAGACACCGGAGCAGCCAACAGGCTTGAATGGAGACTGCGCCGGAACAGAGCAAGCGGTCTCGACAATAAGACTGGCGGTGGGGAGTGTGCTGGTGCACCCAGGAGACGGCCACACCGAGAGCGCAAGTGCTCCCCAAGAAGGCGACATCGGTGCAACCCGCGACACGGACCAAAGAGCGACCATGGCAAGCAGGCGACAGAGAGTGCCGGGGGAAAGAGGGTAAAGGCGCCTGGCGACAGTGGCTGGCCCATGGCGCCGACTTGCCAGCGCGCACGTTGCTTGCTCGTGGTGGCGAGATTGCTTTGTGGGGGACCAGAACGGCACCGCTGCTGGTGTTGTTCCTGCTGGTCTTGCTGGTCTTGCTGCTGACGGCCGATTGCGCCAGCACAGCGGTGGCCGCAACCAGGCCGCGATGGCGAGCGATCTGTCGCCTGGCTCGGTGCGTTTCCCGTCTTGCGACATGCCCCCCTGGTGCCACGCTGGCGATCGACAGACCGAGGCAGACCGAGGCAGAGCAATCCGCAGCGCCCCCGGCCTGGGTCCCTCCCCCTCGCAGTATCGAGCCCAGTCTCTGTTGCTGCAGCAGACGAGAGCGATCCGGCCTCTGGCCCTGGTCGCGCACACGGGGGGTACTTGTGCCTCGCTGCGAGCAGCCGACAAAGCCGCGGGAGAGGGCGGAAAAAAAAAACGCAGCCACAACGGCCGCTGGTGGGGGGGGGAGTCAAAGAGGATTGCTGGGAATTCGGCAGATGGCTTGGCCGGCGCGGTGGGGACAGCGTCGTGACCGACAGACAGATGTGCCACTATGAAAAAAAAGCTGACGTGTAAATTACGCGTTGGCCAATACTTCCCTCGCAAATCCCCCACCGGACTCAGCATAACAAGGAAAAACACGTCTTCTCGCGTTTTGTTTTGCCTTGGGGGTCGCGTCTGGCCACTGAAGCGACCGCGACGGGCTCGGGTCACCCGCATTTCTCCTTGTTCGTCCAGGTTGCTGGCTCCCTGGGTGTCCCCGAACCCGCACTGCCACATCCCGTGGAGCCCTCGGCCAATGGGCTGCTTCCGTTCACGTGACATGGCATCCGAGTCATCCCGGCTTTTCACTGTCTTCCGCGACTCGTTCACTGTCCATGACCCCCGGCTGCTTTCCTGACTCATCTGTGTTCATGGGTCATCAGAGCCTTCGGACTTGGACAAAAACCGGGCATTTCCGCCCCCAGTTGCTTCGTCAATCTCCTCTTGATCCTTTCTCCCCTCGACCTTCTCATCCGACTCTAATCATGAGTTCAGCCGCTCAACCATCTGGGCACGATCACCCAAGGCATACTCCATATCCAATATCATCGACCAGGGTACCATCCTCGATAAATAGGGCTCACGATGGGCTTCCCAAGAACAGATCCATCTGTCGTTGTCGCAAGTGTAGCACCGATTCGCAAGGCTTCAGGATTGTCTCCAGAACGACCTACTACGACCACTTCTATCGCTATGGCTTTCCACCTGGAGTCCCCCCTGTTCACATGTACTCGCTCAAAGATCCTCAAGAAAACACACCTGGCCATCTTTCTTCGTTCCCTCACCGTCCTATTACAAGCATATGCGAAAATAACCCCAATTTGCGAACTTCGCCGACATTTCATCCCCCAGTGTTGGTGGTAGATGAACTGCGACCACATGGGATAACATCGCAGCGACCTTCATTGGGTAAGACTGAGCACCTGATATCACATTCTCGCTAAATTTTTGTGTGCGTCACGGTTTCAGTCTTGAGCAATAATCAGTGATCTGTGCTTGGACGCTGCCAGAGCTCACTACGAAATGACCAATACACTCTCGATTTGTCCGACTTTGTTTCTTCATCCTTGGCCTGGCCCAAAGGCTCACCCCGCGCATTTGAGCACGAGAGCATGGATATCCAAACAGGAGCATCTATTCAGCAATGCACCCAAGACAACGAAGGCCCTGCTCCAGCTCAATTTGAACGCTGCCCTTCGTGGTCGCCAAGCATGTGGGCATCGCGGGACTCTGAAGAAGCGTCCATGTACTACGAAGACTCTGAAGACTCTTCGATAGACTCAGAAGACACCACTTCAAGCTCACCGAGAGAATTCGATGACATTTCGGGTGAGATATCAACGTCACCCAGCCTGATCGTATCGTCGAATCTTCCTGGTCTTGCTTCAGAGTCCGGTTGACTCATATAAATGCCACGGTTCACCTTCCAGGACAGTATCCGGATAGCTTCCTCGGCCACTTTCGACTGCTTGAAATGAATGAAGATGATGAAGAAACTGGTGACGAAGAGCCCCGCATATCAGATGGTGAGTCAAATTCAAAGGACAGATAGCAATCCGATGTAGCATCCGAATTGATGTATTCACCCGCGGCTTTCCCCCAGATATCCCGCCCTTCTATTCGCAGCTGGTCAAGGTGTTGACCGAGTGCAATGTTACCGACAAAGCCATCAAATCTGTCCTTAATCATTGCAACAAATTCCAAGGATTGTCATTACCAGCTGCACCCAGTCTGTACAAGATCCAAAAGATCATTTGTTGCGAGTGGAACGAGTATCTTCAGAGGCTTCCCTGCTGCCCAAACAGCTGCATGGGATTCGACATCAATGATAACCAGAGTCGAATATGCACGTTTTGTGGAGAGGATGCTTATGCGACGGTGAACGAAAAACTTCTGAATGGCGGCATTCAACCACAACTGAGGCCGATTCAGACCTACAAGTATTTCGATTTTGTTCAGATACTTCAGACACTCTACCGAAATCCAACTATGGCAGAGTTGATGATGTACAGAGCAAACAGAGCGAGCGAACCAGGTACTTTCCACCCGTATTATTTCCCAATACTATATTGCTATATGGTGCTCTGAACTCACCAAATCTGAATCTTCAGGCATCATGAACGACATATTCGATGCCGAATATTACCAGCACCTTTGTAGTCGCTCAATGTTCCAGCAGCCCACCGACGTTGCTCTCGGGCTGCATTTTGATGTCTTCAATATCAATCAGAGGTACGCCCGCTCTCTGTTTCAAAATCAGATTATAACCACAGCTGACCTTTGTATCTGGTGTAGGCAAAGCCATCAATCGTGGGGCTTCATCTTGATCAACTTCAATCTTCCACCTGCTCTGCGCTACAAAAAGGAAAATCTCATTACGGTCTTGCTTACGCCTGGTCCACGATCGCCTCGTGACTTTGATACATTTTTGAAGCCGTTTTTCGAAGATATGAAGAGACTTGAGACCGGTGCGTAAGCCCCTCTGGTGTGGATCACTTGGTCACTCCACATAATCCTCGCGAGAGCACGCTGCTGACGGAGCAATGTCTCTCGCTCCCAGGTGTTGAGGCGATAAGGGTCGACAAAAATGGCGTGGAACATTCTTTCACTCTCCGAGGTCACTTGCTGTACTGCCAGAGTGACATGCCCGGATCCAACAAATTCGGTAAATTTTCTGGGCACACCGCCACGAAGGGCTGTCGTCTCTGCGAAATAACGGCCACGAGGGCCGGGGGTGCCATGTGCTTCTATGAGCGTGACACTCCCAGTCCATACCGCACCGAAGAGAGTCTGAACAGAATATGGGAGGCCATCGATCAAGACGGCATGCCCCGAAACGGTACGTTAACGAGACGAGTCAGGGCGTTGTTTTCGACTCCGATGTTAACATTAACTATGTTGATCAGGGATCGTGGGGCGACCAGGTGTAACTCAACTTGAGTCCATCGAGCTCAGCTTCTGTCTTCCTCTCGATCTGATGCATGTGATCTCGAACATTGGTCCACTCATGATGGAGATTTGGAATGGAACGCGGAAGGCTCCCTCATCCTCAAGTTTGGACCAAAAGATCACGTCCAAGTGCCTGAAAAAGATCGGAAGATGGATCAGCGAAGGCAGGATTCAGATTCCAACAGGCTTTGGTGCCTCTTGTCGGGACCCTGTCTCATACAAAAGCTTCAAAACCGAAGAATGGAAGAATTGGATTATCATGTACTCCCTACCTCTGCTCAATGCGGCGGGCTTTCCACTAGAACACTTGTAAGCTCTTGATATTGTACCCTGCTCGAACCGGGGCCCGTCCTACGGTCGATGAGATACTTGATTCGAATTGATCCTAACAGTGATGCTATTGTGCCTAGATTGGGATGGAGGCGCTTTGTCTATGCCCTTCGATTGATGCTGCTTCCCCAGTTGAATGTTGCTCAATGCAATCAGATCGAGAGAAATCTTCAGAGGTTCCAGGAGTACTACACAGAGCAAGTAGCACGAGACAGCAGTCCCTTCACTTGAGGATGTTGGGCAGCTCACTAATTCTCAATATCTAACCACGTATACTCGAAATGTATTCACCAGGTCAATCGCAAATCTCCCAGAGTCACTCGAACCTCCTCCAGACAGAGCTCCAGACCTGTCTGGACTTCGTTTGATGAAAACCTACGTGCATCAGCTCCAACACTTGCCCAGGTGCATCCGATTGTTTGGACCCTTGGTATATCAATGGCAGTTTGAAATGGAAAGAACCTGTGGTCGCCTGAAGCTCATCGGGCGATCGAAGGTCCATCCAGTGGACAATATGGCCAATCGGCTCGTCCTCCAAAGCTCTTTGAGCGGTCCAAGCATTGCTCCGAACTTGACCTTGAGAGGAACATCCAGGTTGGGCGAAGACCCTGGGATATGGCCATCCTCCTTTGCAAACAATGGGCGGGCCTCGAATCAAGATAGCCGCGGAACCTTGTCTGGCCAGCAACAAAAGCTGAAACTACCTTCTGAACAAGTCGCGAAGCTAAAGAGCGCTTATGCCAGGACGATTTCTGCCAATTCCTCATACGGCTATCGTGAAGCCTTGCAATATGTCCATTCACTTTGGGATCAGAATTCGGACACTTGCTCCAAACACACCAAGATGGACGCGGGGGAACTACATGTCATATCTCAATCACATCGGATGAGCACGGCACATCATCGGATGAACTCTGTTGTGAAGGTAAGGCATTCGGCAGCGCGCGATAGCGAAGCCTCATATGAGCTAATGCATTCTGAATCTACAGGTTTGGACCAATATGCCCGATGCATCAGCAAGCAATCACCCATATTCTTCTGTCCGCTTCTATCAAGTCCAATATTTCATCAGCCACTCCTTTGATGGAGAAACAACAAACTGGGCATACTGTGTGATTCCAAAGATCAACATCAGATATGGAGATGACAGTTCAGGATACCGCCCATGCAAAGAGTGTGCTACCTTTCACCTCGACAGCATGGAGTCAACGAATCATATCTTTGTTCCAGCCGATGCCATCGTTTCTACTGTCGGATACTTCGAGATGGAAGGCGGTGGGTACAGCTTTGCTGCAATTGGAGAGTGGATGGAGAGGCAAAGTCAGGCTGATACTCATACCAACTATTCCAGGTGGCTTTTATATTATCGAGCAAGATCCTCCGATTTGACAAGTCGATGCAAATGTCGCAGGTAGTTGGGCCAAAAAGTGCTTGAGGCTGCTTGATGACGAAGGGAGTTTGTCCGAACTTGACCCATAGTGACCATATCAGTGTAATGACAGGTCAAGTCGGAAGGTTTGGAATATAAATATCCCCCCGACCACCGCTTCCTGCCCGCTTCCGTCGTCAGGCTCAAGTCAATACTCCCCTCAGGCCCTCTCTATCCTAACTTCCTCGACGGGCCCGTGAGCCGATCGATGACATAGGTGCCGTTAAACGCATGCATATTGAGGATGAGCCGCATCATGAATATGCCTCTAATGTTATTAACTTTAACGCTTCCTCTTTCACTATCTTGAATATATCTCGAATGCAGGAAGCCATCCAAATCCAAGTAAGCTCCTTCATGACGATTGAGCATCATCTGAGAGAACTCGAAGGCGACGCTTCAACTAACCGCATCGCTCATTCCCTCCAGATATCCTCGCCCCCATGGGACATTATCTTGATTATTATCATTTCGGGTTTGTTATCACTTGCGTTTTTACTGAACACGGCATATCATACCGCATTCTGTTTGCGACTCTGAGGTTAAACTGGCTGGTGGAGCAGTGACCACCGCGGGTTTGACCTAATCCTGGACTAGTTAGAACGGCCGAGGATTGCCCCAGGAGTTCACGGTGCCGCCCAACGGCGGTCGGAACTGGGGTGTCCGAAAGGCAGTTCTCAGAACGGGTCATGGTGAGGGAGAATGAGGATATGAGAGGTTCGGGGCCGGGAGAAACCGGGGCGGAGGGGTCCCGGAACGGAGCGGGACGGAGCGGGACGGCAAGCGAATGCCAAATCGGGCCAGAGCACGTGTGGGAAACAACGCTGTTGATTGGCTAGCGAGCAGTCCCAAAATGGCATCGTTCGGACGAGGCTGCACCAGACTGTCGGCACACACGTGACTCATTCTGTGTCTTAATGTGCCTGCTGACCAGGTCCCGAGCCGAACACAGCCACTGTAGAGGGGTCACGTCCTATTTTTTTCATCGTGGTGCTATGTGCTGTTGAGTCCTATATGTGAACAGCCACTGGGCCCACCAGCGGGAAGTGGTGCGGGACTGCGTCGGGTGCCTGTCGGCTTTCAACCGAATGAATGCTCTCGCTCGGCACTGCGCGCGAGCCGCTGTTCTCTGGGATCCGTGCAGTGACCCAGCCAAGGGGCGTCCCATCCCCAGGCCGGACCATGTGGCTCGCACAGACCAGCCGCTGCAGGCACACCAGGTCCGGTGCTGGGCGGCTTGGGTCTTGGAGAGCGGAGAGCAGGCGGGCCGGCGACGGGCGGCGGTTGTGCCGTTGTGGATCTCGGGCTTGCGATCGACCGGGGTCCCGCCCAGAAATGAACGAGGTCATGATGGCCAGAGGGAGGCCCGCTGGGGAGGGGGGGAATTGCCACGGCCGCAGAGAGTTGCCTGGGGCAGAGACGCGACGCTGGGCAGATTCGGCCGATATGCCCCGAGCCCCATTTGCGCTCGGCTCGGCGGTGAACGGATGGCTCTCGCTCGCACAAGCGATCCGCACCAGGGACTCACTCCAACGAGCCCACACCACACACCACCACACACCACCCAACAGCCACTAGAGCCGGACAGAGAGCAGCTCGCTTTGAAAAAAATGTATGTAGTTTGGTAGGAACCAAAATGCGCTCGAATACAGAAGAGGTTAAAGGTCAGCAGGAAGAGGGATCAAAGGGGCGTTGCGATGAGGGGAGGGGGGAAGGAAGACTGTACAGGGAAGAGAGAGCCATCATCCATCCATCCGCTTATTTCTTGCCAGCCTTGCCAGCGGCCTTGGTAGCCTTGCCACCGGCAGCCTTGTCGGTCTTCTCGACGGCCTTAATGACACCGACGGCAACGGTCTGGCGCATATCACGGACGGCGAAACGGCCGAGAGGGGGGTAGTCGGAGAAGGACTCGACACACATGGGCTTGGTGGGGATCATCTTGACGATGGCAGCATCACCCGACTTGACAAACTTGGGGTTGTCTTCGAGCTTCTTGCCGGAACGACGGTCGATCTTCTCAACGAGCTCAGCAAACTTGCAGGCAATGTGAGCAGTGTGGCAATCGAGGACGGGCGAGTAGCCAGCGGCGATCTGACCGGGGTGGTTGAGGACAATGACCTGGGCGTTGAAGGAAGCGCACTCCTTGGCGGGGTCGTTCTTGATGTCAGAGGCGACGAAGCCACGGCGGATATCCTTGACGGAGACGTTCTTGACGTTGAAGCCGACGTTGTCTCCGGGGAGACCCTCAGCGAGGGACTCGTGGTGCATTTCGACGGACTTGACTTCAGTCTGGACACCCGAGGGGGCGAACGAGACGACCATACCGGGCTTGATGACACCGGTCTCGACACGGCCGACGGGGACAGTGCCGATACCGCCGATCTTGTACACATCCTGGAGGGGAAGGCGGAGGGGCTTCTCGGTGGGGCGCTGGGGAGGCTCGATGGCATCGATGGCGTTGAGGAGGGTCTTGCCGGTGGAGGCGCCGGCCTTGGTCTCCTTGTTCCATCCCTTGAACCAGGGCATGTTGTCGGAGGGATCGATCATGTTGTCACCGTGCCAGCCCGAGATGGGGACGAAGGCGACGGCCTTGGGGTTGTAGCCGACCTTCTTGATGAAGTTGGAGGTTTCCTTGACGATTTCGTTGAAGCGCTCCTCAGAGTACTTGACGGTGTCCATCTTGTTGACGGCAACGATCATCTGCTTGACACCGAGGGTGAAAGCAAGGAGAGCGTGCTCACGGGTCTGGCCATCCTTGGAGATACCGGCCTCGAACTCACCAACACCGGCGGTGATGATGAGGATGGCGCAGTCAGCCTGGGAGGTACCGGTGATCATGTTCTTGATGAAATCACGGTGGCCAGGGGCATCAATGACGGTGACGTAGTACTTGGGGGTCTCGAACTTCCAGAGAGCGATATCGATGGTGATACCACGCTCACGCTCGGCCTTGAGCTTGTCAAGAACCCAGGCGTACTTGAAGGAACCCTTGCCGAGATCGGCGGCTTCCTTCTCGAACTTCTCAATGGTACGCTTGTCAATACCACCGCACTTGTAGATCATGTGGCCGGTGGTGGTCGACTTGCCAGAGTCGACGTGGCCAATGACGACAATGTTGATGTGAGACTTTTCCTTGCCCATGGTGAAAGATGATGCTCGAGGATGACAGAGAGGATCAGCGAACGTAGAGAGAAAGAAAAAGCTGATCGTGCCGATCGCCGCCGCTGGCCCCGGCTTTATAGCCCGCGCTTGCCCGCTGCCCGCCGACGCAGCTTTTTTTTTTGCACCCTGGCGAAAAAATTTTTTCGCGTTGTTGGTGCGCGGCTGCTGCGCCACGCGGCGACACGACAAGGCATTCATATGCCCCGATTGGGGCGGGCCGGCGGGCGGACCACTCACGAGGGTGTGGCTTGGGCGAGGCGGCGCCGATCCGGCCGCACTGTGGCTGGCGGGCGGGCGGGCGCCGGGGCGGCAAATTGCTGGATTGTTCGCGGGGTTGTGGGGCAGCGCGACGTGTGGGGGTTGGAGAGAAGAGGGAGAGCGAGAGCCGGGCGGGACGAGGGCGGGGCTGGCGGAGGGAGAGCGTTGGTGGCGGATGCGATGGATGCGATGGGTGCGATGGGTGCGATGGGTGCGATGGGTGCGATGAGCGAGTTCGAGGATGCCGTCAGATCAAGGGCAAAGGCAGCCGAGATCTGAAGTTGATCTGAAGTTGATCGGCAGTTGATCTGCAGTTGATCCACAACAGATCTGCAGCAAACGGTCGGGCCACACCAAGCAGCGGACGATGCCCTCGAAAAGTGTCCTTGGAAGCGACCATCACCCAGACGGGTTGATGGCTGGTCCCTGGTCTGGCTGATCTCCCTGTCTGGGCTGGCCTCCTCGTCCAGTCAGCCCACCCCGGTCGGAGCAATCGCCCAGGCAGATCGCCGGGCAGCACTTGATCGGATCGGCTGCAGCGCTCAGCAGAGGATGCATTGTGAGGCTCTGCATTTCGATCGAGAATAGCGCCTGCGCTGGACAGACGCCGTGCCTTGACAATTGGCGGATGGACCGGCCGGGGTTTGGCGATCAGCGGGTTTGCTATGTCGGGGGTGCTCTGCGATCCTTGCCGATGGCCCGTCCGCTGGTTGTCTGCGATCGAATATCTGCAATCGAATATCTGCAGTCGAATACCCTGCGAGTCGGTTTGCCACTACCAACCAGTCCAGCATGGCAAGTCTTCAAGCCCGGATTTGCCTGCATTTCCGCCTGCCTGTTTCTCGGCATTTGCTTGAGCCAACCGCACTTCCAGATCGACGCTCCTGGGCAATACAGAGCCGCTCGGGCTGCCACGGCGCCGGGCTGTCGTCCAGGTCGATATGCCGGCCCAGATCAGAGATGCTGTGTGGGGTCTTTTGGCGATGCCCCCCGGAATGCGGTGTGCTTTTGATCGCGGACTCGACAGCCGGCTCGCGGATCGAAATCAGTCGATCGAAATCAGTCGATCGAAATGGCGAGATGCCCAAGGTGAGGTGATTCCGTCATAGTTCAGACCGATTCGGAATGGCTCCAAACCGGTGCATCAGCAGGTACAACTGAGCACCTATGCTGAACGGATATCCCTTGGGCCTTGGAGGAACCTGAGACCGATCCATGCAAACGAAGGGCTTTCGCGATATCAGCCGAGTGCCGACTCGATTGCGATGGGAATGGCACAGCGAACCGGGGCATGCCCCATCTCTTGACTGGTGTGGATCTGCCTGTGCTGGCGAGTTCCTTCCATAAATAATAGATCCTTTCCCGTCGAGGGCGTTGACATGTTGGAGATGGACCCGCAAGGCTTGCTTGTGCTGGCAAGGTGTGTCGCAGCCAGACGAAGCTGTCCTTTCCTGATGGGCCTTCTCGTCTGTTCTTTTTCTTTCCGTGTCGAACGGACGTGTTGCCGCCAATATTAATGGCCCGGTGCTGGCGACGTGCAGTGTCGTTGTTCAGAGACCTGTCCAGCCGTCACAGCTGCAGATGCACGCTCAGATGCAGATGGATATGGAGATGTATGCAGATGCGGATGGAGATGTATGCAGATGCGGATGGAGATGCACGCTGAAACTACCTATACACCCAGGTCGTGGCGGTGTTAGTACCGTCCTCGTGCGTTCGCTAATGTGCCTTGTCCATGTCCCACGACGCTTTTCGCACCGTCAGCGGCTTTCGGATGCGGTTGCAGGGCGCTGTATCGGCTCCGCCCCCCGTGCGTGGAGGCGGGGCAGATGGCAACAAGGCCGCAATACGGCCGCCACCTGCACCGCCGCCCGCCTCTCGCCGTGCCCGACAGCGGAGGCGTATACCCTCTGCGCCATCGCGGTCGCACACGAACGCGGCGTCGACAAGCCCGGGTTCTGCCGGCGCGTCGGGGCCGAGATTGTGCGATGCATGTGCGACGCGCGCGCGCAGTCGCGCTGTGCTTGCCGCTTGTCGCAGCCACAACCAGAGCAGCGCAGGCGCGGACAGGCTGGATAGGTCTTGTCCGGCCCTTGTGTCGGCTCGGGAATCTATATTTGGCGACCTTCTTGCGGTGTCGCGTCGGGGGGCGGGTCTCTTTCTCGAGCAGACGTGTCTGCCCTGTCGCTGTAGCAGTTAGCAGTATCGGTGCCGACAGGCCAGCGCTCGATCCAGCCACACACGCCCGTGTCCCACGCACAGACGCGAGACATGTCGCACATGGAATCGCTGCCCACACCAACAGCCTCCACAGAGCCGCCCCAGAGTGCGCAGCGGCACTGTACAGCATACCTGGCACAGCCCGACCCAAGGCTCTCCACTTGTGCTGTTTCTCTGTTTCTCTGTTTCTCTGCTACTGCTGTTGTTGTGCTGCTGTTGCTATTCTCTTCTTGGTCTCTGGCCTCCTTGTCGCGGTGTCGCCTCGGCCGGCCTTGTGCGAGCCGCTCGATCCGCGCAGCAGTTCATTCCCCCTCTCCCGCCCGTCCTCGTCTCGTGGGTCAAAAACCCGCCCTCGCTGCTTGCTCTGCTCGTCCGGCTCGCTCTGCTCCGTATCTGTCTCCGCTCTGGGCGCCGCCTGCTTGACCCGCCTGGCCCCCGTCGACTCCACCTCCCTGCTGTCGCCTCGAGTTGCGGTACATAGCATCGCCTGCCCTCTGCCCAGACACTGCTCCGTCTTTGCCTCGGCTCCACCTCGAGACCCGAACCGTCGCTGCAGGTTGGTATCCGGCGCTCTCTGTCTGGCCGATCGGGCTGGCGGAGACCATTCCAGCTTGGGCTGGCTCTCTTATGCTCCCTGACACGGCTCTGTTGCCGGCCCCGACCCGTTGCTCACTCTCCCTGTCTCCCATCAACGTCTCCCCCGCATACGATATATCCCGTTCTGGGCGGTACTCGTTGCTGTGTTGTGCTGTGCCTGGCGTGACCACAATATCGACTCTGGCCGTCTCCAGATAAGCCATGAACCCAAACAGCAGCGCAGACCCAAGATTCGCCCACCAGGGCCACTTTCAGGCAGCACCCCCGCCGCCTCCTCACGGGCTCGGTGCCCAGCCTTCGTATTCGCAGCCTTCGTATTCGCAGCCTTCGTATTCGCAGCCTTCGTATTCGCAGCCTTCGTATTCGCAGCCGGCTCACCCGCAGTACCAGCCCATCCACCCCAACGGCAAGGCCGACGTTCCCATGAGCATCCTCAACTCCCAATACCCTCCTCAGCAAGCCCGCCCCACCAACATCCCCACCCACGGCTGGGTTGACCCCCGCTTCCCCGCAGCGGCCAGCCAGCAGGCCCCGCCCAACGCCAACTCCTGGGCCGACTACGATGCCCCCGCCTCGGTGCCCGGAAACGTCTTTCGCGGCCCCTCGGTCCGTGAATCCCGCGACCTCTCCGGCTTGCCCCCCAACTCCTTCAACGACAACCCGACTCCCCCTCCCCTGAACAAAGAGACCTCCTTTGCCGAGCTGCCCTCCGAGAAGACGGGCGGCCTAGCCTCGTTGGGCAGAAAAATGACCTCGCTCAGCCGCTCCGGCACACTCGGGCGATCCGGCACCCTGGGTCGATCCGGCACTCTCGGCCGCGGTAACACTATCGGTCGCTCCAATACCAAGTCCTCGCTGCACCCCAACATCCCCTCGCAGTCCTATGCTCTCCTGGACGATCAGGGCGTTCGCACCAACCTGGGCCACACCAACCTGATCATGGCCCTTCTTTCCGAGTCGTGGCTGTTCTCGACAATCTTCATCATCGGCGCCACCTACCTCCTGACCTTCTATAACTGGTTCCCTGGATCCGTGCCCGACGACTATCAGCTCTGGAACACCTCTTGCTACTGGAAACTGGGTATGTATGAGCTCCCGCGGTGCCCTGCTTGCTTGCCTGCGTGCCTGCCTGCCTGCTCCTCTCTGATATGACTGGCGCATATCTCGGATCCATGCCTTCGTTCCATGTCAACGCCGCGGATCGGCATCCTTTGGCCGTCATCGATTGCATTTGCTGATTGCCGATCTCTTCCACTTGCCCGCTTGCTCGCTTGCACAGGCCTGCTGCTGCCGCTGCCCTACACGCTGATCTGCTTCCTCGGTCTGGCGCTGCCGTTCCGCACTCCAAAGTTCATCTACAACGATTCGCTCCGCAAGAGAAAGATCGACAACCTGTACATCCTGACAGTCACCAAGGGCGACAACCGCGATGTGCGTTTGCTCCCGCATGTGCTGCTGCTGCGATTGCCTCCTGCTGCTGTGATTGCCTCCTGCTGCAGTGATTGCCTCCTGCTGCAGTGATTGCCTCCTGCTGCACTGACACCGCCGCACCACCGCACCATCGTGCGTGTTCTCTCTGCTGACTCTCTGACTGCGCTTGTGCTCGCTTGCTGCCCTTGCGTTCGCTTGCTGCCCTTGCGTTCGCTTGCTGCCCAACAGGCCGTCTATCGATCCTGGAACGCCCACAAGCACCTCGAGCGACTGGACCCGTGTGTCCGCGTCCATGTGCTCACGGACGAGCCCTATTTCTTCGAGAACATCAACTGCTACACCTGTCCCAAGAGCTTTGCCACCGGCCGCTCCAAGTACAAGGCCCGCGCCCTCGAGTGGTACCGCCAGACCATGAAGTTCACGGAGCGTGACTGGGTGCTGCATCTCGACGAAGAGTCTGTCATTGATGACGAGTCCGTGCGCCGTGTGCTCCGGTTCATCTGGTACGAGCACGACTGCACGTGGGGCCAGGGTGTGATCCTCTACAACCAGTACAACTACTGGAAGAACTGGATCTACACTGTTGCGGACGCACTGCGAGTCGGCGACGACGTGTCGCGGTTCCAGCTGCAGTACACGTACTTCAAGCGACCGATCTTTGGAGCGCACGGATCGTTCCTGCTGACCAACGGAGCAGTTGAGAATGCGGTGACTTGGGATCTTGGCAGTAAGTGTCATGTTTGTTCTTGCTCTCCTTTCGTTGGCTCGCCTTTGCTATCTTCACGCCATGGTCGCGCCGACATGCACATTTCCTACTCGTCGTGTGTGTTTGCAACCCTCCAAACCAGTGCTTGTTCACATTTCCTCGAGCCACCCCTTGCATCCTTTGCCCTCGTTGCACCTTTCTGTCGACACATTTTGCTATTCATTCTATGCTCGAGTCGGATTGTTCTAACCACTGTGCCTTCCACAGGTTTGACTGAGGACTACCAGTTCGCGATGCAGGCTTGGGATATGGGATTCAAGTGCGGCAAGGTGCCCGCCATCATCCGCGAGCAGTCGCCCATGCGATTCATCGACTTTTTGAAGCAGCGTCGCCGCTGGTACGTCGGCATCCGCCGACTGCCCGAGTTCCTCCCTCGCGTCTGGGCCTTCTTCTGGACGCTCTCGGTCGTCAGCATCGTCTCCCTCATCGTGACCGTCATCCTCGGCTTCGTTCTGCTCCAACCTATGCCCGACGGCACCTTCCAGCACTACACGACCCCTCGCTGGTTCGTGTTCTTGACCAACTTCTCGTGGGTTGTGTTCATGTATCTGTACTTGATCGGCAACTTCATCCAAGACCTCGACAAGGGCGCCAACATCTTCCTGGTGATTGCGCGCATTCCGGTGACGCTGATCCTCCAGCTGATTGCTTCGCTGATGGAGGCGGCTGCTGTCTTGTACGGCATTGTTGATCCTCCCAAGGACTTTGATGTCATCAAGAAGTAAATCGCGTCACCATCTTTGCCTACGATGGCTGAACCCTTATGAGCCGGGGGCCTGTTTGGTTCCTGGTCAACGGGGCTTCCTCCCTCGTCTGTTCGATTTCCTTTTCTCTCCCTCTTCCCTCACAATAGTCACTCAGTCAAGATCGCCCTTGTCTTAGATAGAAAACCATCTTCGTGTTATCTCATTCCTCGTTGTGGCATCCCGACCTTCTCCTTTGCCGTGCTCTTCTCCATCTCTCCCCTTATCAGCAGAAGAGATGAACGATGATCATTTGTCGGCATTTTGGAGCGGGTTGCTTGTCATTTCGTGCTCTCTCCCCTCCTCCTTGACGGTTGTTCCCTCCTTTTTCGTTCCTTTTCCATGTCCGCTTTCATCGCCTTAGGATATTATTTATGCCGGCACAACATCAACCGGGAGATGCCCCTGTGTTTGTGACCAGCGATGCCTCTATTCTTCGGATCCCGGAATACATTCTAGTCCACTCACGATGCACGATGCCTTGCGAGTTGCGTCGTTTGTGTGCTGTGATGCGATGTGCTGGTCTTCCCAAGAGCTGTCCCTTTCCCCTTCCGGGCCGGAAGGCACTGTCCCGCATGACTGTCGTTCGAACGATTATGCTCGCTGCATCACAAAAACTCCTCTGATCGACTGCACCCCCAGATGACGCAGCGATCAGGATCGGCGGTGGACGGGGTGATGTTGGCAGAGCGAGCTGTCTGGAACCCAATGTTACACACAATGCATTTGTCAGTCGCCCCGGTTTCGGCGCGGTCGCGGTGGTGCTGGTGCATTCGGATGCATTCGGATGCGTTCGGATGCATTCGCTCGTCTTCGGCAGCGCCAAGAGACCAGGGGGGCGGATGAGAAATCGCAGGGGCGAGGGGTGCAGGCCGGCCGAGTGCGATTCGACCAGGGTCGCTGCAGGATGATATAAAAGCACGGCTGCTGGGAGCACCCAGAGACACCACCATCCAGAGACACCACCATCCAGAGACACTATCCAGACACCACCATCCAGACACCACCATCCAGACACCACCATCCAGACACCAGCAATCCACCCCAGCCATGTGCACCAGAGTCCCGATCTTCTACTACTACACCGTCGACGGCACCAACACCGCACACAAGGAGTACGACTACCGTCCCGCATACGATGTCGTCGAGCGGCCGGACTCGTACGAGATCTTTGTTGATCTCCCCGGTGTCAAGAAGGTAAGAGTCTGCTCCCAGGAACCACCCAGGGCCTGTTCTCAGGGCCTGTTCTCAGGGTCTGTTCTCAGGGTCTGTTCTCAGGAGCCACCCCTGTGCTGCCTCTGCCAATGTCGCTTCTGCTGTCAGCCTTCTATGTCGCTCCGACTCATACCACTCATACCACTCATACCACTCGAACCACTCCCACCATTCCACCACTCCACCATTCCACCACTCATACCACTCCCACCACTCCCACCACGGCCACTGTCTCGATCGATTTGCATGGCACAGGGAAGCATCTCCCTGAGCACCGAGAAGGACCTCCTTGTTCTCCAAGGCGAGCGGACCCGCATTCCAACCGAGTCGGCCGTGCCAACAACCACCTCGACAGACACCAACTCGGGCGAGCCGGCAGCCACTTCAACCGCCAGTGCCGCACACGAGGAGTTTGTGCATGTCCACGACGATCCCGCCGATGCCACCGATACCACCGATGCCACCGATGCCACCGGTGCCAGCACATCCAGAGCCACACAGCCCACCGAGCGCAAGTCTGTGTTCCTGATCTCAAAGCGATCCTTTGGCAAGTTCCAGCTCAAGCTGCGGTTCAACCAAGACGCCAACTTTGAGACGGCCGTCGCCAGCCTGGACGAGGCCGGAGTGCTCAAGATTGCCATCCAGAAGCGGGCCGAGGCCGTCAGCCGCCCGATCCCGATCCGCTGAGGACCACCCAGCGGTCCGCTGAGACTCAGCAATTCGACAATGCCGCGGTCGCTGACGATGGCCCGGCCGTCCGCCCGACTGGCAATTTCGCGTGGGCTGGTTTGGGACATGATTGTCTGACTGAGTCCGTTCCAGATGCGATCATTTCGGATTCGGATGCGATCATTTCGGCTTCGGATGCGATCATTTCGGCCCAGATGCGATCATTCCAGTTTGTCTCCAATGTTTTGCATCGCATTACACTGTCATCTTGACAGAACACCTCCGTGCAGCCTCCTTCTCACCGACACTGGCCAGACAGCCAGACTTGATGTATATGCCGCTGGATATGTATCCAGAATAAACAGAATCGATCTTGCATCAGGACGATTGGGGCAACACGCGTCGATGATCGGCTATGGCACAGGGCACCGAGGCGATTGCCTCCGTCGTGGCTCGAGACACTGGCCAGAGCAATCCGCGCTGGCCGCCAGACCGGATCGAGATTCCGGACGCTCCGACCCAGATCCTTTCGGCCGGACGGCAAAACTCCGACCGAGGATGTGCAACTGTGACTTGGCCGCAAACCCGCCGCAATCGCCGCCGTGGCTGAGCAAGCCACCGCGTCAGCGGCGGTGCGGGCTGCTCTTGCAGGCCACACAGCTGTGAGCAGCGAGGCGGTGTATCCGACCGAGAGCACAGCCCGATGCAGTTCGTATAGGCTGAGGCAGCGGCGATGAGCCGCGAATGGACCCCGGGGGTTGACACAGGGCGGCGCTGTGGCCGCTGAGTCGCGACTGTATCTCGCGCTGTGGTCGCACCTGTATCACCTTTCTGGGGACATGGGCTGTTGAGACTGTGACGGGCTGTGCCAGTACGACGCGTTGCGGTCACACAGCAGACATTGTTCCAGCCGGACTTGCCTCTTACTTTCACCATTGCTCTCACCTTCACTTTGGCTATCACTTTGGCTATCACTTTCACTTTCACTTTCACTTTGACTTTGACTTTGACTTGCGCTCTGGCTTCGGCCCTTCCCATCGCCAACTCCTTTTCCTTCACGTCCTCCGTTTCGCCCATCGACGGCGTCGTCTCTTTCCATCTCTCTGCCGGTGCAAAAGAGACCATCGCCGGAACAATCGACCGTCTCGGCTCACCCTCCCTGCTCGATATCCCTCGAGACTCCCAGGCAACCCCCGAGCAAGTCGCAAGACGGCCGTCGGTCCCGCCCGCTCCGCCCTCCTGTCCGGCCACCCAACCGCCTCTGGCTGCCTTTGCCCTTCGGCCGGAAGTTCCGCCTTACTGTACGTCGATGGCCGCTCTGTCTGGCGCTGATGCATCGGGTCCCGCTGTTCCCGGGCTGCCGCACTCTTCCATATGTCTTGGACAGCGTTTGCTGCCCTGCCCCCCCCCTCCATCGCCTCTGGAGCTGTCCAGCGGCCTACCCTTCCCCCTTCCTCTCCTTCTCCCCCCCCCAACTCGCTCTTATCGTCAAGTTGCTCCTTCGGCTTTTCTTCGTTCTTGGATATCATTGCCACCTCTCGCTCTGGATTGCTATCTGGATGCTGCGTTGTCGACCACCCGTCTAACGTGCTGCGTTTCCATTGCTGGTCTCCCCAACCGCATCCCTGCCGGCCTGCTCCCTTGGTCCCGCGTATCGCCAACGTGCCAACGCTTCCCAACTTTGGCACCACATCAAGTAGAAACGTTAGCGACTTTGCTCGTTGCTCTGTCCTAGCCCTCGTACCTACCCCTGGCCAGTCCAAAGGTTTGCCCAGTTCACAGTTTACGCTTTTCTGTCAGTCGGCTGGTGTCTCCCCTTGATGCCCCATCGTAGCTCGCCTCCTTTCTCGGCTCCTGACCTCCTGCTGCTCTGTCCTCGCCAGACGAGATCTGCAACCCATGAGTCTCCCTCACTCCGATACTCAGCAGGAGAAGCCCTCCGAAGATACGGTCCAAGAGATCCAACCTCATTCCCACGAGCCTTCCCGGAGCTTTTCGGGATGGGTCGATCCCCGGTTTGCCAATACCCACCAGCCCCTCCCTTCCGACTTCAACTCCTGGGCCGACCTTGATCCTGTCGATCCGGGCTCGCAGCTGGATATGACCCTCGGCGAATCTGCACATCCCACAGTGCTGTCGGCCGGCGACTCTGCGCTTTCTACGCCAGTGGCTCTCGAGTCGGGACCTGCAGTCGAAAAGGCTGGGGGCCCGCTCTCGTCCCTCAACCGCAAAGTTGGCTCGCTCACGCGGTCGGGTACACTGGGCCGCTCAAGCACACTCGGGCGATCCGGCACTCTCGGCCGCTCAAGCACCCTTGGCCGATCGGGCAACAGTCTCAATCGCAGGACCACGACCAAGAGCGACCATGCCCATCCAAATGTTCCGTCGCAGTCCTATGCCTCGATGGACGACCAGGGCGTTCGCACCAACCTGGGCCACACCAACCTGATCATGGCGATCCTCTCTGAGCTCTGGCTTGTCTCAACCATCGTGATCGTCGGCGCCACCTACCTCCTGACGTTTTACAATTGGCTGCCCGGATCCGTGCCTGACGACTATCAGCTCTGGAACACCTCTTGCTACTGGAAACTGGGTATGTATGAGCTCCCGCGGTGCCCTGCTTGCTTGCCTGCGTGCCTGCCTGCCTGCTCCTCTCTGATATGACTGGCGCATATCTCGGATCCATGCCTTCGTTCCATGTCAACGCCGGATCGGCATCCTTTGGCCGTCATCGATTGCATTTGCTGATTGCCGATCTCTTCCACTTGCCCGCTTGCTCGCTTGCACAGGCCTGCTGCTGCCGCTGCCCTACACGCTGATCTGCTTCCTCGGTCTGGCGCTGCCGTTCCGCACTCCAAAGTTCATCTACAACGATTCGCTCCGCAAGAGAAAGATCGACAACCTGTACATCCTGACAGTCACCAAGGGCGACAACCGCGATGTGCGTTTGCTCCCGCATGTGCTGCTGCTGCGATTGCCTCCTGCTGCAGTGATTGCCTCCTGCTGCAGTGATTGCCTCCTGCTGCTGTGATTGCCTCCTGCTGCAGTGATTGCCTCCTGCTGCACTGACACCGCCGCACCACCGCACCATCGTGCGTGTTCTCTCTGCTGACTCTCTGACTGCGCTTGTGCTCGCTTGCTGCCCTTGCGCTCGCTTGCTGCCCTTGCGTTCGCTTGCTGCCCAACAGGCCGTCTATCGATCCTGGAACGCCCACAAGCACCTCGAGCGACTGGACCCGTGTGTCCGCGTCCATGTGCTCACGGACGAGCCCTATTTCTTCGAGAACATCAACTGCTACACCTGTCCCAAGAGCTTTGCCACCGGCCGCTCCAAGTACAAGGCCCGCGCCCTCGAGTGGTACCGCCAGACCATGAAGTTCACGGAGCGTGACTGGGTGCTGCATCTCGACGAAGAGTCTGTCATTGATGACGAGTCCGTGCGCCGTGTGCTCCGGTTCATCTGGTACGAGCACGACTGCACATGGGGCCAGGGTGTGATCCTCTACAACCAGTACAACTACTGGAAGAACTGGATCTACACTGTTGCGGACGCACTGCGAGTCGGCGACGACGTGTCGCGGTTCCAGCTGCAGTACACGTACTTCAAGCGACCGATCTTTGGAGCACACGGATCGTTCCTGCTGACCAACGGAGCAGTTGAGAACGCGGTGACTTGGGATCTTGGCAGTAAGTGTCGTGTCGTCGCTGTTGCTGTTCTTGTATTTCTGGCCGCCTTATTGGTGAGGCCTCTCCCTCCATCCGAGACTTGCTAATTCCGAAATCTCGCTCGTGCATTGGCGGTCCCTGGACGATCCTGATTCACCAGGTTTGACTGAGGACTATCAGTTTGCGATGGTCGCCTGGAAGAAGGGATTCAAGTGCGGCAAGGTGCCCGCCATCATCCGCGAGCAGTCGCCCATGCGATTCATCGACTTTTTGAAGCAGCGTCGCCGCTGGTACGTCGGCATCCGCCGACTTCCTCAATTCCTCCCTCGCGTCTGGGCCTTCTTCTGGACGCTCTCGGTCGTCAGCGTCCTGTCCCTCATTGCCACGACTATCCTCGGCTTCGTTATGGTGCAGCAACTGCCCGACGGCACCTTCCAGCACTACACGACCCCTCGCTGGTTCGTGTTCTTGACCAACTTCTCGTGGGTTGTGTTCATGTACCTGTACTTGATCGGCAACTTCATCCAAGACCTCGACAAGGGCGCCAACATCTTCCTGGTGATTGCGCGCATTCCGGTGACGCTGATCCTCCAGCTGATTGCTTCGCTGATGGAGGCGGCTGCTGTCTTGTACGGCATTGTTGATCCTCCCAAGGACTTTGATGTCATCAAGAAGTAAATGATCGACATAATCCCTCACAGAGCACACTAGCCCGGCATAGACACAATAGACGCCTCTCATCATTGTATTTGTCGGCGCGACGTTGGTCTGCCTGGCTGTGCTCCCATCCTCCGGCTTGTCTGCGATACTGTCATACCGGCACTCATCCTGCTCGCTTCTTGTCGCCGATGCCCCATCTTCTCTCCACCATCCTTCCTCCAAGATCCACCACCGTTTCCGTCTGCTGGCTGTGCTGCACCGAGCGGTTTTCTCTTGTTCCAGTGCTCCCCAGCCTCTCCTTCAGAAGAATATCTGACTTGGCCATGTGTCAACATCCACTCCTATGTGCACTTCCCTCTGTCCGCCCCGCCATCTCTCCGCATGCCCCCAGGTCGTGCTATTTCGCCGCTGACTGATAATCCGCAGACCAGAATCCCGACACTGCGCCTGCTTTGACAGAAAAAGAAAGGCCCCGATCTCAGTCCTGTTGAGCTGGTTGGTGCGAGGAAGGAGTGGGATCATATTTTTACATGGTTGGCTCGGGGCCTTGCCTTGCTGCTCGATGACCCCCCTCCCATAATCATGCAATCCTTGCCCCAGCAGACCTAGATATCGCATTTGCTATCTTGGCATCCCCTCGTGGCCCAGCAGGGACCCCCCCCCGCCTTTCCCACAGGCTCTCTCTCTCTCTCAGTCATCGCCACACATCGACCGGACCAACAACAGGGCGACAGCAGAGATGGTGTTGAATCGTTGGATGAGTCCTCTCATTTTGCCATTTTTGAGGAGGGCAGATTGTATTTATGGAAAGAAGAAAAAATGTTGTCGAATTATGGACAGGTGCGGCTCAAAATAAGCAAGCCAGAGGGAAGAAGAAAAGGGATCCGTCAAATCGTGAGAGAGAGCAGGAATGGAGAGGATAGAGGGTGAGGAATTGCAAATAAATACGAGAATAAGAAAGCGAGGAGAGAAAATGTAGCGGGAGGAGCAGAAAGCACTGGGGGGTAGTGCTTGGGGCTCGCCCTCGGGGGATCGAGATAAGTAATGGGAGGTTTCGGCAACTCTTCCCGGGGTTGGCTGAGGAGCAAGCTCCCCCCACTCGCACCCTTGCGTTGGGGGGACCGGGTCACATTTTGTCATGCACACACCACACCGCCACCCTTTGGGTTTAGTTTAGGATCGGTACGGGCTGCCGGGGGCAACGACCTTCTCGTGGAACTTGCGGAGCAGCGTGTCAACCTCTTCGATGCCCAGCGGCTTGATGTCTGCGAGATCCTTGATCTGGGCGGTGACGGCCTTGATCTCAGCGTCGTTCAGATCCAGTGACAGCTGCTGGACACGGTTCTTGACAGCGTTCCATCCAGTGAGACGGTGTCCGATGGAGACGTATCGGCTCATGCTACAAGGGGTGCATCGGGGAGGGTTGGGTGAGTTAGAGACAAGCTGCATTCATGCTCGGGAGCAGGGAAGGAGGGGGGGAGGTGGCAACTCAGCGCCAACACTGACGCCCGAGCCAAGCAGAGCCGAGCAGAGCGAACGAGTTGCGCTTGCTGAATGCTCACCCAAAGTCCTCGGGCTTCAAGATTTCATAGGTGCTGGGGTTGTTCAGGATGGCCTTGGCGTGGATACCGGCCTTGTGGGTGAAGGCGCAGTAGCCGGTGATATAGTTGTTGAAGGGCACCTGGATCTGGACAGCCTCGGCCACCAGGTTCTCGATCTCACGGAGCTTGTCCAGGCGGTACTTGCCCATGACGTACTCGCGATCGGCAGCGTACATACGCGCCGCAAGGCCACCCAGGGAAGTGATGCCGTTGCGTTCGCCGATGCCGAGGACGGAGGTGTCGATATGTGTGGCTCCGGCCTCCAGGGCAGCGTAGGCGTTGGCGATCGCGCATCCGGTGTCGTTGTGGAAGTGGCACTCGATATCGCAGGAGACAACACCGCGAAGGGTCTTGACGAGCTCGTAGACCTGGCGGGGATCTGCACAGCCGACAGTATCGGCGATACCGACACGGTCCACGCCGATCTGAGGAACGCAAACGCAAGAACGTCAGTCGAGCCAGCGCCTGCTTCGTGCTCCAGGATAAACAGCTCGGTCACAGCCACGCACGACGCATTGTCGCGACCGTCCCTGGTGCGGTGCAGTACAAAGCGGATACATACTCGATCGACGGTCTTGTAGATGTTCAGGAGGTCGACGAGATCAGAGCGGAACGAGTCCTCCGACGAGAAGCGAACCTCGAGGCCCTTGCTCTTGACAAAGGTGATCACCTCGATGGCCTGCTTGGTGATGTACTCCATATCCTTGCCGTGCGAGAACTCGCGGAGGTAGGACGACGTGCCGATGACAACGTCGAGTCCGTCAACACCGGTTTCGACAGCGATGCGGGCATCATCCATGTGGCAGCGGACGTGGGTGAGAATCTGGAAACGGCCGAGTGTAAATCGAGTCAGCGGAAATGATCCCAGGCGCCGTGGGAGAGTCCCGGCCAAGGGCAAAGAGGTAGCCCCACACACTTGAACGCCCATGCCCGAACACACCAGACAGTCGACGCAGGAAGGAGGGCGGATCAAAAAGTAGCCCTGGACCACGAAACACTCGGAGGCTGCCGCTTTGGGACACGCCGTGGGTGTGCCCATCTTACCTTGGCCTTCAAGCCAAGCTTGCAAATCGCCTCGCAGTCGGAGCGAGACTGCTCCGAGGCAGCAGGAGAGGTCAGCTCGATGTACTCGACGCCAAACTCGTCGAGGGCCTTGGCGATCTTGATCTTGGTCTCGGTATCAAAGAAGGCGTTGGCGAACTGCTCGCCCTCTCGCAGAGTGGACTCGATGATGGCAAAGTTGGAGACCCGCGAGAACGAGTCCTTGAACTTGGGCTTGTAGATGGTTCCGTGGTCCTCGGGCATGGCGGATGGTATCAGACAGGAAGATGGAGGATGCAGATGGCGCAGGTGGGGGCAGGGCGATAGGATGGCTCAAGGGTTGGGCCTTTGCGGGGGGTTAAATAGGCGGAGGGGGCCAGAGTTGCAGTGAGATTAGATAGATCGTTGCGCCCGCTCCCAGGGAAAATCGCGGATCCTTTGTCACATTGTCCAATGCCGAGGCCGAGATGAGATAAGAGCTGCACGAGAAGGGCTCTCGGTGAGGTGTCGGTCGCTCTCGGCATGCTCTCGACGCGCTCTCGGCGTGCTCTCGCTGCCTCCTCGGGTCGGCGGTGTCACAGTCGCTGTCGCCAGCTCGGCTGTCTGGGTTCTCGCCTCGGCGGCGTCTCGCTGCGGCCTCGTCCACGCACTGATCTGTCACATCTCGGACTGATGGGCAACAAGCGCCCAGATCATCTCCGTCGCACCGCAGCTGCTGGGCCGCACAGTCCGTGTGCACCCGCGCGCCGATTGGCCCGATCGCCGCTGAGCCACATCGGCCTGTGTGTGTGTGTGTGTGTGGATAGTCGCCGATGCTTGCTGTGGGATATGGGCGACAGCGATTGCTGCTGGCCGGGTGCGAGTATTCGACAGCAGATGTCCGGCCGCCTCGAGCATCCGGCAGACGATGCCCCAGCACCAAGGCAGCAGCTGCCAGCGGCCCAGCGCCCCGTCCTGCCGAGATGGCGTCCATCCGCTTGTGTCTGCTGGTCCTTGCTCAGCGATGCATCCCCCCGCGCGCTGCGCAGCATCTCATCTGGCTGGCCATCTCATCACCGCGCGTGGCTTGGCCGCGTCTTGGCTGCAGCCGGCTCGAGCCGCGCCAGATCGTGCGCAGCGCCGCCCAGCAAAGCCTGGGGTTTCTTGTCTTGGGTTTCCCGACCCACGCCCGTCTTGCCTCTCCATCGCCGTTGCCGCTCTTCAATCCGCACCCCTTGATCGACATGGCTCCCCAGCAAAAGTGAGTCGTCCAGCTCGTCGTCCAGCTCGGCGCCTTGATTCCCGTATATTCGCTTCCGCTGCTACTCCGGTTTGCAGGCCGGTCTGCGGGCTGGCTGGCGTTCACTCCACTCCCCCTCTGCGTCCTCATCGCCAATTCTGGTGTATGTGGTGCGGAGTATCGCTCTTCTGGCGACAGCAATCTTCCTCGCAGCAAGAGTGCTCTGCGACACAATCAGCTCATCCACAATCAGCTCATCCACATGGGCATGCGATTCTCTGTCTCGGACTTATTTTGTGTCTGCTTTCCCTTCCATTCGCATCCACAGGAAGATCCTGCTTCTCGGATCGGGCTTTGTTGCCCCTCCTTGCCTCGAGTACCTCCTTCGACGCCCCGAGAACGTCGTCACCATTGGTTCGTTTCAGTCTAGATCCTTTCCATGTGACTCTGCTTGAATGCTTGCCTCTAGTCGCGGTGTTTGCCTCGATATCTGTGTGGATCTTGGCAGCATTTTGCGGTATCTGACTCGGTGTGCCTCGCCTACAACCACAACCACAACCACAACCACAACCACAACCACAACCACAACCACAACCACAACCACAACCACAACCACAACCACAACCACAACCACAACCACAACCACAACCACAACCACAACCACAACCACAACCACAACCACAACCACAACCACAACCACAACCACAACCACAACCACAACCACAACCACAACCACAACCACAACCACAACCACAACCACACCACAACCACAACCACAACCACAACCACAACCACAACCACAACCACAACCACAACCACAACCACAACCACAACCACAACCACAACCACAACCACAACCACAACCACAACCACAACCACAACCACAACCACAACCACAACCACAACCACAACCACAACCACAACCACAACCACAACCACAACCACAACCACAACCACAGCCAGCCGCACCATCGCCAACTCCACCGCTTTGGCTGCTGGCCGTCCCAACGCCGTCCCCATCACCCTCGATGTCAATAACGACGAGGCTCTTTCGAACGAGATCGCCAAGCATGACCTTGTCATCAGGTCTGTCTTTCCACTGCCATCCATAGATTGGTTGGCGCTGATGGCAGGCTCTGTGTGCCGGATTTCCGTCCTTGTCGACCATCTACCTCTCTATTCTCTTCTGCTGGTGCCCATTCACTTGGGTTTACCCCCCGCACTCTCTGCCGTGCATAGTGTTTACCCACCGGGTCCACCGTCTCTACTTGCTCCCACAGTCTGATTCCCTACACCCACCACGCCCGCGTCATCAAGGCTGCCGTCCAGCACAAGAAGCACGTCGTCACCACCAGCTACATCTCGCCTGCCATGATGGAGTACGACCAAGCGTACGTAGTATATATGCACCCTGCCGATATGCTGTGATTCCCCTGTGCAGATGCGATCCAGCGCCCTTCGTTTGCTGATTTGGCCTTCTATTGCCCATATGTGCGATTCGCATCCCCCCCGTCTACAGCGCCAAGGACGCTGGAATCACCGTCTTCAACGAGATCGGCGTTGATCCCGGTATCGATCATCTGTACGCCATCAAGACGATCGACGAAGTCCATGCTGCTGGTGGAAAGGTATCGGCAGCTGTCTTGATCTGTGTTGTGATGATGCTGTGCCAATATCCTGCTTGGCTGGATATCCCCGCCGCGTCTTTGGCTTGTTCTGCGAGACACAGCTCATGGCACCCACGCCATGGTGTTGGATCGATTCTCATTCGCCGCGTGCGTCTCCGTTGCTCCCTCTCCAGATTGTCTCCTTCCTGTCGTACTGCGGTGGCCTCCCCGCCCCCGAGTGCTCCAACAACCCTCTTGGGTACAAGTTCAGCTGGAGCTCGCGCGGCGTCCTTCTTGCCCTGCGCAACAATGCCAAGTATATCGATGGTGGCAAGGTACAGCATGCTCCCACGCACTCACGAAGAGCACGACCAATTGGGTGCCCGGCTTGTCACGTCGTCTTACCTCGGCTCGATGGCTCGCCCATCTAGGTCGTCGAAATCCCTGGCCCCGAGCTGATGGACAGCGCCAAGCCCATCTACATTTACCCCGCCTTTGCCTTTGAGGGATACCCCAACCGCGACTCGACGCCTTATGATGGTGAGCCTGCCTTTTGCCACTGGGACATTTGCGTCGTTCGCTTCCCCAGCACTTGTTGCTTCCAACCCATAATCGATCATGCCGGCCGCCACCGAATCTCTTTCGCTTGCTTCCATTTTTCCCTCGCCTAACATCTGTGCTGCCACAGTTCGCTACTGCATCCCCGAGGCTCAGACCGTGCTCCGTGGTACTCTCCGCTACCAGGGCTTCCCCAAGTTCATCAAGGCCCTTGTTGCCCTCGGCTTCCTTGACGACACCGAGAAGGCTTACCTGCACTCTTCGGCTGCTCCTCTTCCCTGGGTGAGTCGGGTGTCCCGCGGCGGCCAGTCGATACATGGCATGAAAGCGTGCTCCCAAAGCGCGCCATGGTGTGTCGCTCGGTGCCGATCGCAGCCTCCTTCAAACCGTTGCCGAGTCTCATGCTTACCCCCTCCCCGATCTTGTGCCGCCCGACAGAAAACCGTCTTTGCTCGTGCCATCTCCAGCGACAGCGAAGTCGAAACGTAAGTGGATCGGCTTTGGCATTCAGCGCAAGCGACTGGCTTGGGCCTTAGACACGCATAGCGCCCCGCTCATACTCTCCCATCGCTCTCGCTCGAATGCAGTGACCTGATCCAGGCCATTCGCGCCAAGGCCCGGCTCCAGGGTGAAGAGGCCGAGCGCATCATTCACGGTATCAAGTGGTAAGTGTCGCCAGCCTCCCGATGCTGCAACAGAGTCACTTCGCCTCCGATGCCCGCTGGCTTCTTATTGTGTCATATTCCTCCTCCTCCCAGGCTTGGCTTGCTCTCCAGCACCCCCGTTACCCCCCGCGGTAACCTTCTCGACACCCTCTGCGCAACTCTCGAGCAGAAGATGCAGTACGAGGAAGGCGAGCGCGACATGGTCATGCTCCAGCACAAGTTCGGCGTCGAGCTCGCCGACGGCACCAAGCAGACCCGCACCTCGACCGGCCTTTGGTTTGGTGTCCCTGGCGGTGCCACCGCCATGGCCACTACCGTCGGCGTTCCCTGTGCCATCACCACCCAGCTCATCCTGGACGGCAAGATCACCCGCAAGGGTGTCGTCGCCCCTCTGGATGGCGAAGTTGTCTATCCCTTGATCGAGGCTCTGGAGGCCGAGGGCATCCGCATGGTCGAGGAGATCTTGTAAAGATCGGCGGGTGTTGCTTCCGCTTTGTGTGCGCTTCGTCACCGGAAACCCTGGCGCCGAGCATTCGCATCATCAATACATGTCATTCTGTTGGCGAGAGACAATCGATTGGTCCGATCATGTTCATGGCTGCGTGGCATATGTTGCAATCGGCATGTTGCAATCGGCATGGCACAGCTCCGCGGGGGGGGGGATCAAGCAGGTCGTCCTGTTCGACAGCACCATGAACGCCGGCAAGAGCTTCCAGTCCCTCCTGTCCTCGATGCTGCTTTGCGCGCAGACCTCCCCGAGCCACCTTCCAAAGCATCGTGCTGGCCGCTTCTCTTCAGCAGGCCGTGTCTCTGCCGAGCCCAGCCTTTTGCACCCCGATCTCTGCACCGGCTGTGTCCGATCCCGTCCAAGCGCTCTGTCTCCAGCCCCATCTCTCCGGCTGGCCTGGCCCGAATCTGCTTGGTCGTCCACCGATCGTATCTGGGCAAACCCCCGCCATCCGTCCATCGATGCCATTGCCCGGTTCACCATCCGCACCGGCCCCAAGCGCTCTCGAACGACCTGATCTGCCCCGATCCGCCGCCTCAATGCCGACCATGTCCGCCCTGTCGACCCAGACCGAGCCCAGGACAGGATCTCCAGCCTCGTCGGCGCCGTTGCAGCCACACATTCCCGGCGCTTTGGATGCCGGCAGCCATAATCATCCGACGATCACCGGCTCGGCCTGGATACCTGCAATGCAATTCCTCCCGCTGCTGCCTTCGACGTTCCATGATGGTATGTTTCCTACAGCGACCGATAATCTGCAACCGGCTCGGCCGTAGTCCCAGCGGCCGTCTCGATAGCCATCTCACCCCCGTCTGCCTATCCGTCTTTCCTCTCCTCCCAATCCAGTATCGTACATTCTGCCAAGCATCACCCCTCTCGTGGACGATGCGATCGGCTCTCACCTGGACTTTGGCTTGGACGCACCAGCCAGTGGATATAGGCTCGATAACGCTGTTCTTGGCCAAGTGGAACGCATCAGCCTCCAGCACCTGTGTGTATCTCGCCTTTGGGATCCGTCAACAGCTTTCATACTCGCTGGTGCTGCAGCTCCCTCGACCATCTCCGTGCCCGCTATGCATAGCTCTCGATCTGTCTCCGTCGTCTCAACTCGGTCGATCCATCACTGCGTTGTGGCTTCTAGCTGGTCTCTCCCTTCATGCTAACTCGTACCATTGTTATCTTTGGTCTCCTCTCATAGTGTCTTCAACCCGGATCTTGCTGTGCTGGATCCAGCCCATGTTGCTGCCTTCGTCGCTCCCTCTGGTATCGTACACTGGCCGTTTCTTCGACGCATTGTTCTCTCGTCATAGATGAGTCAGCGCCAGCGTCGTCATTGGGCACTATCGTGTATTCGCAATCTTGCCGACATCTCACACCAGCCACTTGTCTCCCTTTTCGCTGCTCAGTTGCCGGGCTTGGATCAACCCCGAAATTGCGAGTCCCATCACGGCCACAACTTCACAATCGATCTGACCCCGGTCCTTCCCACTCAGCCATGGCAGCACCGGCGGTAGTGCCAACCACACAGCATGCAGCCCACGGCCATCCTGTCGACCCGACCGCCCAAACGTCACACCCAGCCAGGCTCGTTGGCAGCGTCAAACTACCGAGTGGCCCAGCCCAAGTCAACTCTGTCGCTTCCGCTCCAGGCCGGCCTGCGTTGGGCTCTGGGGCGAGTCTGGATCGGCTCGAGACCAAACAGGCTATCCCTGACAAGACGAAGCGAGTGATCATCAAAGTTCCCTCCTTCCCGGCTGTATCCAACGACGTGAGCTCCGAAGGTATGCACTTCCTGACTCACTTGGCGCGCAGATCCGCCAGGCTACTCCCGTTGGTGGGAAAATATGGCCATGTGGATCGTCGACTTATCTAACAGTAATCTGATCTCTCCGTGCCCTCTGTCTAACCTCGGCAACCATTCTCGTACTCGACTCGGTGCAACTTTTGGTGCCGCTGTCTGTGTCTCGCGCTCAATTAATCTTGCCGGAATCGCCATCTCGACAGCGGACACGGAGGCGACAAAGTGGTGGGATCTGCTCGATGATATCCTTGCTGAAGACGATCGCATCGTTGACGGATCGGTATCCCAGCTCCTGTACTTTGAGGACAACTTCAACTGCGTCCGCCTGCGGCTCGAGACCCTATCGCTGCTCTCAAAACGCCTCACCAAGCTCACCACCTCCCTGGATTCTGGTTTCAAGCGCCTGCAGCAGTCCGAAGCGGGTGATGCCGAGAACGATCAAAGAATCGCAAAGCTGGCAAGGCTGCTGAAGCTGCTGGAATCGCTCGTTTCCGAGAACCCAAGTATGGATCTCAAGATTGCGCAGGATCACCAACCCTACCGCACACCGACAAAGAAGCTCAAGCGATCCTCCGACGATTCACGTGGACTTGGCATTCATACCGAATTGCCCGAAGCTTCTGGCTTGGCAGCGAGCGCGACAAACGAAGAGTCGCTTATGTCCGGGCTGAATGCGAGTCTTCTGGGGGCCGAGGCTGGCTTGCTGGCTATCCGCATGATCACGGGCACGACGGTCGAAGGCCCAGTCCGGCGCGAGATATATGACGAATCTCTGATGCAAGCCGTTGTCGGCTTTGCCAAGCACCAGATCGAGCATATTCTCGTTCCCATTCTCGGCATCCTTGATGCCCATGGAGGTAAAGCCGCGGTCATTCTCGCTCGTGGTGCTTGCTTGTTGGTGTCGGGGGCGGGGTGGTGCCTGCAACTGGAGCTACTCACCCTCCTCCAAGTTGACCGGCAGCATTCAAAGTCGGGCGTCATTCTGACTTCCGTGATCATACTGTCTCAGATTCTCGCTCGGACAATGCCCAGGCTGTTCAGTCATTGCTTGAAAGATATCCTTTTCACCCCACCATGTGGAGCACCCTGTGTACACTGCCCGCTGCTTGAGCCGCCTCTGTTCGCCTTTAATTAGCAAGTGATTTCGCCTCTGATTCACCCTTTGGCGTGACGCCGCTGGTTCCCCTGATATATCCTTAACTTCCTTTTGCTTCGGCTCCGAATACGGGACACGCACGCAAGCTCATGATGAACATAGGTGCCAAGCTCGCCATGGTCTTGCAAAATCTGTGTGCCCTTTTGTCTACAGATGTTTTCCAAGACGACGTACATATATCGGTGAGCAGCGCCGTGCGATATAGGACCAGCTCAGAACGCGAGGCTGCGGGTGGTGGGTCTCTCACTGCAGATTGGCATCAAGCCTGTCCGAGGTGTGGCGAGCTACCAACACTGCTGTCGTTGTGCTGCAGGTGGCCTTCCTATCTTTTGCACCCATGTTTGTGGAGATGACACCACTCGCCGTCCAACTTGGGTTCCGAGAGCTTCAGGTCCACTCCATCCGACTACTCCGAAAGGTATGGCTCTCGACAGCTCTTGTTCTGGGCTTGCTGCACCCGCACAGCCGATATGCAATATTCAGCCTGCTCACCGCTGAGCGCTTCCACGACCGCCACTCGTGGCTCAAATAGATTTTTGCCGAAAACTCTCATCACCGGAACTTTATCCTGGAGGAGATCCTGTCTAACTTGATCAAACTCCCGACCACCAAGCGCTATCTCAAGCACTACAGGTACTCATCGACCCCCTAGTCCGCCAGCACTCCCACAACGGCCGCGAATGCCGCATACCCATGGCATCGTGCTTTTCGACGAAATTATGATGCAGACTGGTTCGATGTGTACCATGGCTGAGGAGAGCCTGTGCCGTCTGATATGCTGACCGGCGATGCAAGCCTGCCTGTTGACCTGTGACCCGTGGGCTGTGGGCTGTGGGCTGTGGACGCGAGCTGGCATCCTGCTGTTGCGATCCTGTTTCGCTTTCGAGTGAGCGGCCCACATCTGAGATCTTTTTTGCGGTGGCGTCCCATAGACTCTCCGACGGCTCCTCCATTCAAATCGTGAGCGCTCTTATCCTGCAGCTCTTCCAAAGCTGCAGCTCGCAGGCTGCCCTTCGGCTGTCCATCCGCGATGCCCATGCCACGGTTTCAGGCGTCGCAACAGGGGTACTACATCCGGAGTCTCTCTCATCTGCAACACCCCCGGCGTCAATGGGCTCGCTGCAGCATTCTTGTCAAGATCGCCTCGAGGACGTATTCGCTCTGGAAGGGGAGGTTTACGATAAGGTATGCGCCAACACAACAATCACTCTGAGACACATGATCGGCAGCTCCACGGTACTCCCGCAGTGATGCTGTGATCATAGCGACGCTTGATCCTATTAGTGCCGCTTGAATCCTCGCTCAACTCTGCGCTGTCTTGGCCTCAGCTTGCGGCCTCTTGCCGACATGCCCACGAGGCTGCGGCGGCATGCGTTGCATTCTTTTTTCGATATCTGCTCGACCGCTGCGGTACCGCAGGCGAAAGCAAGGATAAGCCAGCAGGTCGAAAACGAAACAGCACCGCCCTCAATTCGTCTCTCGAGCAGGAGTACCGTGTTGTGTTGGAAAACTTTTTGAGTGACCTTCTCACAGTGCTGAAGGCCCCGGACTGGCCGGTCTCCGAAACCGTGGCGTTGATTTACAGCCGCTTCATGGTATGTGTAGTGCCCATCCCTCAATGAACGGCACGCGATTGTCCATCTCCTGCTCATGTGTTTCGAGTTACCGACTTTGTTGCGACCCCAGCTGCAGTTTGCAGACGAACCCAAGCGGGTCGGCGATACGTTCAGCAAATCGATTGCTCTCGAATGGTTTGGAGAAGTCTGTGCCAAGATACTTCAACGACCCGCGGCTTCAGTGCACACCCACACCGACCTTCAAAGCATCATTGCGCACATCGACCAAACGGATGTGCTCAAATCGCACCCTAATTGGAACGAGATCAAGCCCGACATTGTTCACACCCTGTGGCAAGTGCAGCAATCGGTGCTCGAGTGGCTTGACAGCGCCGGTAGCGGCGAGGACGATTCCGAGGTAAAGCCGATACGCTCTTCGCAGCCACTTGTCACTACATCTGCGATAACGACATCTGCGATAACAACATGCGAGCGCGAGCTGCAACAATAGCCTGAGACTCCTCCATATCCCGCCAGACGGCCCGTATGTTTTATCTGTCCAGCTGGATGTCCTCGATGGCCGCGCGGATAGGTAACCACGTGTCCGATGCATCTGCACCGGCATTCCGAGCGATTCGGCTCCTTTACCGTGAGTACGTTCGGTGCATGTCCAGGACGTCGACTATCAGGTATGCCCGGCGCATCGATTCGCTGAGTTGATCATCACGACTCTGAATGGGGCAAAACTTGCGGTGCGGCCATGCAAACGGGACTCACTGGCAACATGCTGTCTTTGCTCACCATAATACCTGTGGTGTAGCCCATCACGCTGGGAGGCCCTTGAAGCGTCTTCATGGGATATGCGTGCCATTTCAGCGACCATGGACGATACGCGGCAGCTGGTTTGCATGCTCGCTGAAGCACTGTTCAAACGTGGGCTGCTCACTTCGATGGTGGATCAGCTATTGCTTCGGATCAACACGGCTATGCAGTCCGATACTGTGTCGATTCGCTCCAAGGCCTTGAAAGCTGTCCAAATGGTCGCCATGGTTGATGGCAGCGTCATGCACAACGAGTCTGTCCGCAAGGCTGTTGAGCAGCGTTTGCTTGACCCCAGCGCCGCTGTTCGAGATGCGACGGTTGAGCTGCTAAGCAAGTACTTGGAGGGTCGCTGGGAACGCGCCCATGAATACTACAAAACGCTCAGCGAGCGTATATTCGTGAGTCTTTGTCATGCACAGCCCTTTCCAGGTGCTCGAACGACGACCGTTGTCGCAGCTCGCCCCCAATGATGCACTGGTGTCAAAGGAACCACATCTCTGACATGGCGATTCGTGCATCGACCACAGGACGTCTCAACGTCAGTTCGGAAACGCATGATCAAGTTGTTAAGGGATGTTTACGTCAGCCGGGCCCCCTCACGCCAGTCGTGGTCGTCGGGTGCTCCTGTCTCCGATGAAGACGCCGTCAAAGTGCAAGTCGACATCTGCGGTCGCATTATGAGTCGGCTGGCCGACTCAGAGCCCACGGTACAAGAGCTGGCGCTCAGAACGCTCTTTGACATCTGGTTCCAGTCCGACACTGGGAATGACAATGCGTATGAGTCCCTCTCGATTGTCGACCAGCGCCAGATACAACATCGTACCCGGATCATGGTCCGATCGCTTTCAACCGATCACAACTTCAAGAAGATGTCCGACCTGTTTGGCGAACTGCTGGATCGGCTCAAGACTGGCGACAAGCTCACCATGTCTGAGCGAGCAACGATGGCCCACAGTTGTAGCCTACTGGTTCAGTGCTTAGTGTCACAGATCGTCGGCGGTCTTGATGATACAACTGGGGTAGGCTCAGCGCAATCTACTGATGAACGAGATGTGTTTCTGTGCTTGGGACTGACTCGCACTCTCCTTGCCGCTCAGATGCAGCTGTCGGATGTGTTTGTGATTCTTTTGCTATTCAGTCGCGCATTCCCGCCACTACTCGAGCCACACATCGCCACGCTGGTGCCGTATCTCAAGACACCTGCCCAACAGGTGGGATGCATGGATTGATCAGCTTCTGGGCGACAGAATGGGTTTGCCGTCATCTACTGACAGTACTGGGGCTCTAACATGCCTGTCGTTGCGAACAGAGCGAAGGAATTGCTGCGGCGCCAGCGGACCAACGCGTGCTCCAGACTCTGATCGGCATATTCAACAACGTCGTTCCGATCTTGCGAGATGCCGACCACGCGGTCATCCTCGAAATAGAAAAGGAGCTCACCCAGATCCTGAACAAGGGCGCTAGCTCGGTAGGTGATTGCCTGTTGAAGCTCGGTGCTTCTCTGCAACAGCGTGGTTGAACAAGGGGCAACACGATTGCAAGTGCGGTCCACAGCCGAGTATACTGAAACCGCTAATGACCATGCCCGACGTCAACCAGATCATCTCAGTTGCTGTTCCATGTTTCGTAACAACCGTATTCTCAGCGACCAATAATGTCCATAAGCTGACCAAGATCCTCAAGACTTGTGTTGGTAGGCTCGGAGCCCTCTGCGACACGATCCATGTCTTGCGCTCGCTCAATGCCATGCTACGTGCAGCAGATGCCTGGCGATACCATTGACTGAATGGTCCTCGACTCAGGTTTCCTTGAGCGTGCCAAGAACGAGAAAGCAAGAGGTACCCCGCTTGCGCCGGCCGTCCAGAAGCAGCTCTGGCGCTGCCTGCTCATCCTTGGCCCCCTGCTCCGGAGATGTAATTTTGATGATCGAACCCTCTTCAAATGTAAGATAAAGCCCTCGATCGAATGTGCCAAAGCGAGATATCGATCATGTCGGCGCCGACCGGGCGAAGCAATCTTCGCGGCCGCCATCGATCATCTCACGGGGGTTGGGTTGAGTTCGATTCGGATTTGCATCACGCCGATGCTATGACTGAATCCGAAAACTACTCCGCACTCCACACTCCGTGCCTCAACTATCCCCATGTAGCCGAGGATGCATTGCAAGATCTATCAAGCTTCGGAAAGGTACCGGAATCGTCTTTCAGTGCTAAAATCGCTAGTAAGACACGACTTTGCTTCCAAAACCCGTTCTTTAAAGCTCATGGCTGTTCCAAACCCAAACCCGGATCCTCTCGTACTTAGGACTCGATTGCCGAAAAGTGCTTCACTCTGGTTCTATATTTTGCCCAGCATCCGGATGCCAGCAGCGATACGACTCGCAACTTGGCGATATCGGCTCTTGGTGAGCGGCATGAATGATGGCTCCGCCCAGCACAAGGGTTCCTTGCTATAGTTTACTGCTATCGTTGCAGTGGCATCGTCGAGCCTGATTGAAGCGCGGAAAACCTGCACATGCATCGCGCAAGGGCCTCCTGCTCACGATACATGCCCAGTCGCATGTTTGCGCACCCTTGCATGAAGTTTCTGATTGTAGGGCCAGCACGAGCTCAAACGCTGACCCCTGCCCCCACTGCTCAATGCAGGCGATATCTTTGTATCCAAGCCACAGCTCACCCTTACAACACGCGCTCGCGAACTGATGGACTCAATATTTGGTGGAGCGTTGCCTATTCTCCAGGTCTCGCTGCTCAAGTTTTTTCTGGATTTCTTGGAGACCGAACAAGCCCGCATGGAGAAGGAACGCGTTGATCGAGGTAACTGCTCCGTTACATCTGTAAACCGAGACCGTTTCCAGTTTCTATTCCATATATAATGTCATCGAACCAACGTTAGTCAGAGCTAATCAGAGATATATCAGTCAGCTTTGCGACTGTGACGCCGCCCCGTTTTTGCACTGCATGACACTGACTCCAGCGTCGCTCACTTTCGATTTGTGTACTGCCTTTCTCAGCCTCGACGATCAATAGCGAGGCCGTGAACTTCAGCATCTTGATGGGCAACGCAAAGGAAATGGCCAACGATTCCGTTAGCATCAGCTTGCTACGGCTCTACACAAAGCAGATCCTGGACTGCCTGATCCAGCCCGATCCTCAGCTTTTGCAGGCCGCATTCGATGTCCTGATTTTGGGCGTTGAGCGGTCGCTAATTCACCCGATGATGGTGAGCTACTGATGCACGATTTTTGGCTCGAGAATGATGTCCATCAAACCGGACATTGGTCCAGTCTGCACACTGCTCACTGCTCGCTGCGATATGTACTTGACAGGGCTTGCCATCGATCGTGGCCATGGAGTCCCACCCAGACAGTGCAATCCGCAATCGCTCGTTCCAAGTCCACAAGAATCTCTCCGATAAGCATGCGAGCTTGATCAGCACCAAGAATCTCGAGTGTGTTCGGAAGGCATTTGAATATCGCACAACAGTGACCAAGCAGGACCACACCGCCCCCCTTGGGTACATTGTAGTACCTCGGCAGAATGATGATGGCCAGACTCTGAGCTATCATGAAGCTGCGCTATCGAAACTGTACCAACTCGTGCAGGCGAAACGCCCCAAGCGCAGCGACTTGATCACGCAGCTGCTGCGGCTATATGACGTCGATTTAACGAAGGAGCCAGAGGTAGGTTCCTGCGCTGCAATCGACGAGCAATGCAGCTGGAAGACGCTTCAACAGCCGACAGGGTATGCTGACTTGAGTCCGAGGAATATAACTGATCAGAAGCTTTTGGCTGATGGTGGCCAATTTGGACTACAGGAGCGGGTGCAGCTTTGTCAGTTTGTTGGCGAGAACCTGGCGTTGTTCGAGTACAAGAACCACGACGAAATCCTGTTTATCGTTCATCACATCTTGAGGATTCTGTCGGTGCAAGGCGAAACGGTCCATGAGGCAATCGCCAAGTGGGAGAAGGATCCCGTCAGCATCTCGGCCGGTATGCATCAAATAAGGCATATGCCCGACTAAGTTGCATTGTGGCTTATCTCACCCTCTCACTCGTGTTTGTTTGTTGTGGTTCATCAGATTCTCTCCCGAGCCTCTCCCGCGCAGCCGTCTGCATGTCCATGCTGATCATCCTCAAGAGACATTTGCAGCACACATACGGCATATCCGATGCGTGAGTACATTCGTACTAAACACGATCGATACACGTCGAATTCCGCGAGTCGCTCACGTCTAACCCATCGCTCACCCCATCAGAAAATGCCAAACATATTCCGGAGAGAGCCAAAAATCAAATGAGAAAGCCCTGCAGAGAAAGCGGCCAGACTGTCCATCCATTCCTTGGCTCCCTCCGGGGGTGGTGGTGGCCCAAACGAATCCCACAAAACATCAGATCCGGACTCGATTTGCTGCGGTTCGTATATTTGTACCCACACCCACACACTGTCATCGGAACGGATACTGGGATCGGGGCACTGATATGGATCTCGTTCGGTTGATTCATTCCAGTTTATGGAGCTGATGGAAAATGACCAGACGCAGTTGATCGAGCATGGCGATGCTGACAACGATCGAGGTCCCATGAGCGCTGACGTCTCAGGGCCGCTGGATGCAAAGCCAATCCCCACACAGACTCACCGAAACCAGAAGCGCGCATCACAAAATACCGAGACAGGCCCCAAAAGATCAAAGCTGATAGTTTCGGACTCGGATCACGAATGACAGGGTGTACATATCCTTGCGTTGCTGAATCGTCACATTACCAATCCGCAGTGCGCGCAAGCAAATGTGATTGTGAAACCGGGTAAATTGATCATGGTGCAATAGCCATCCATGTACTTGCCCCAATTTGCTTTTTGGATGAATATAGCGTGTCCATTATGAAACAAGACACCTCAACACACGGATGGGTTGTGGACGGGGTGCATAAAATGATGATGATCCGCGCTCCCAAAGATGTGGCGGACTCTGTTGACGGGATATAGGAATGCTGGTCATGTCCTGTGACGTCCTCCCTCATCTGAAGGATGTTCTCTTGCCCTAATTTACGGCAACATCTGCAGCGACTCGGTAGGCTTGGTAGCACCCACTCACTTCATGTACATCCAGATTCACTGAGGGCATCACGGGCCAAGTCTCAAGGAGGACTCGTCAAGGCCCCCTCGGATCCACGACGATCAAGAATCCATCACAGTTACCAAAAACGAAGCGAGATATGGCTGATATGTGATCCTTCATAAAATCAGAGTAACTTGAAGGCTGGAATGACAACCGGTGTGGGATGCCAGTGGAGGAATCATCGAAAAATACAGAATCGAAGTAAAACCAGTCCAAAATCGAATACTCTGTTGTTTGAATGGGTCGGCGTCGGCGTCGTCAAGGCCGAGAGTTCCTCGACGGTCACGCCGAACGAGCTCTGGAGGCTTGGATGTGCGGTCAACTCCAGTTGCTTTGACATTGCTGCCAACACACCCATTCACCGTTCGTCAGTCCATCAGTCCGTGCTCCACCGCTCTCGGTTCATCAATCGGCTCGCTCGATGGCATGTCCCACACCCCGAGTTTCAACCAGCATCCACCAGCATCCACCAGCATCCACCAGCATCCACCAGCATCCACCAGCATCCATCAGCATCCACCAGCATCCACCAGCATCCACCAGCATCCCATCAGCATCCACCAGTGCACCAAACAACCCACCTGTATTTGTGCGTTTCTGCACCCTCGTGGGCGGCGATCCTTGCTCGGTCGGCTTATATACCCTGGCATCAATGGTGCTCTGTCGGGCTGAGGCACATGCGAACAATGGCCGGCAACAATGCACCGACCCTGGAAGCTTCTGTCCGGGTGGCCCGCTTGCCCTTTGTCTGCTGAATGCCATGATTCGCTGCTGCTGTGAACGGGAGTGGAGTGGAATGGAGTGCAGCGAGTGGCCCCGTCCTCGATCACCAAGCGCAGCGCAGAGGGATGATACAGCTGCCTGATTGGCAGTGACGATACCACTCGGCTCTGCATCCTGCTATGGGACAACTGTGGCCCATGGACTTTGACCACATTCGCTGCCGGACCGACGGGACACTTCCCTCTCGGCGATTTGCCTTGTGGCTTGCCTCGGCGACCATCAACCCGGCGACCATCAACCCGGCGACCATCAACCCGACGACCATCGTCTCGGCCACCACCATTTCCCAACCACATGCATCCATCAGGCAATTGCCTTCTCTGAGCAATGCTGCGTATCTTTGGGTCTCTCTTGGTTCTGTGGCTGCTCTCCATCTTGGCCGACATGGTCGATGCCGTGCATCATGGATCCGTCGCGGTCAAGGTCGGCCTCATTTACGACATTGACGATCCGATCGACTTTCCCGAGAACCCGTATCTCCTGACGGCAATGCAGATGGCTTTCAACGAAATCAACAACAGCTCGACGATCCTGCCGAGTGCGTTCATGCGCCATTGACGCTGGTGCATGCAGACCCTTTCGCGTCGCTCGTTCTCATGCAAACCTCCGTCCGTGATCGACGCCATGCTCACCCAGGACCCAATATGACCTTCATTGTGCTCGACGAGCAGATGTCACGCTACTGCCTGTCGTCGGCAGCAGCCGCGGCTCATTCAGCGACGGAATGTAATGGTTCGAAGCTCGCTCTCTCGGCCTCACATGCACTTGCTGCACTTGCTGCACTTGCTGCACTTGCTGCACTTGCTGCACTTGCTGCACTTGCACTTGCTGCACCGAACTCGCCACTCACACGTGCGGCTCCTTGCCGGCGTTCGTTCCAGCGTCAGTCTCCTCGATATGATACAAAATGACGGCATCAATGCTGTGATCGGAGACACAACCAGCGAGGTGGGGTGCGTCCGCCCGCGACGCTCTGTGCAAATCTCGTTGGATCATCGACTCACGCCTCTGCCATGTCTTCAGCAAAGCGAATACGAAGCAACCATATCCAGCTTCTATGATGTGAGTCTCGCTCTTCAGAGACCCGGCGACTGATCTGCCTGTTGCTTACTGACCTCGCTGCCCATCAACAGATCCTCCACATCGGTCTGTTCACCTCCGCAACCATACTCACCAACAGGACAGCATACCCGGTACGGTTCCAGCCGCACGCAGCCTGACTGCTTGATGGCCCGATGTCCCGATGGCTCGGTGGTTGCCTCACAGGAGTGATCCCACAGGGGCCGTCTAACGCAATAGCCATCTCACCCGAGTTGTGCTTGCAGACCTATCTCTCCCTCATCCAGCCCAATATTGTGTATCTCCAAGCACTATTCGCCTTTGCCAGAGCCATGGGATGGCGATCGGTATGCGCCGTGTTGCCGAGCAGATCTGGGGAGCCGTGAGCGAGCCGAGTGATCCAACTGTCCGAGTGATCCGACTGTCTGAGCGATCCGACTGGTCCAGCGATCCAACTGGTCCGAGTGGTCTCGCCTCGGGGGCGAATCTCTCGTGTCGGCCGACTGATCTGCTCATCCGGCAACTCACAATCAGGTGGCTCTAATGTACAGTCGTGAGCCATTTGGAACCACTGGTAAGCATGCCAGTGAGCCAGCCGCTGCAAATGTCGTCTCGATCTGTGGGTCGTATCGAGTTCCGAGCAGAGTGGATTGCCAGAGCCGAATCATGTTCACAAGCACGGACGATTGGGACACGCCACATTCACCCATGCGTCATGTCCTGCAGCAAGGGACGATGCCAAGTCCGTCGCCAACGCAATGGGATTCAATATCGTTCTCGAGCAGGTGGGAACTGCACCCGAGCCGGTGGAGCGACGGACAGGGGGGCACTGGTCCGGCCTGGATCTCTGGGCCGGGATCTGGGCTCTGTCAAACAACCCCGAGTGCCCAGTCCCAGAGTACCCACAGTCCACTGCCTGACTGCCTGGCTGCCTGACTGCCTGACTGCCTGGCTGCCTGACTGCCTGACTGCCTGGCTGCCTGACTGCCTGACTGTCTGGCTGCCTGACTGCCTCATGACTCGCAATCGCCACCAGGGATTCTACGGACCCACTCAAGGGAACCGCTCCGACCTGGCCATTCCTCTCGAGAATCTCCAAAAGTCAAGGGCAAAGATCATCATCGTCTGCGCCATCGCCCAGTACACATCCGATCTCTACTACATGGCATATGGACGCGGCTTGGTGGGCCCAACATATGTCTGGATGGTCAGTGGCGCCGTCGGCCCAATGTCGGTGTCGCTGAGCGGGGTCGTCCAGGATGCCTTCCCAGGTGCTCACACCGAACCGTGCAGGGCATCAACATCCCGTACTACAACTTCATGGACTTTTCTTGGTTCAACGGCGACCCGATACAAGCAGCACAGGGATTTATATGGGGTTCGTCAGTCCATCACTTGGTGACATCGTTGTGGTGATGCCGTTGTGGTGGTATCATTGTGGTAGTATCGCCGTGATGCAAGGCCTGTTTCCTGATCGCAGTCCCATGGCCACTGTCGCCCACAGCTACTCAGAATGTCACGAACGGAGCCGGATACAACGAGTTCAACAGCAAGTGGAACAGCATGTCGCTCCAGAACGCAACCATGTATCCGCTGTTGTCGGGGGATCTGTGGGAGTGGGGTGTTCGGTATGATGTCGAGCCAGTTGTGCACATGTCGCAGAGCCGATGATCCGATCCCGCTCCCACTCTGTCGTTGAGTGAATCGGTGCAATTGTCATCTTTCTCATGCGAACAAACAACCTCCCATCCGTCTCAAGAGGGGTTTACGACGCCGCTTACATCATGGCACTGGCATGGGTAATACTCTGACGGCACAGTCGTGGACAATCGTGCACACTCGTGCACAGTCATGGAACGGTGGACACTCAGCAGCGAATCTGCGATTGCTCACCTCCATGTCGACGGTTGTCTCACAGACCAACCTCACTCGGATCTACCCGGACACCCCGTTCCTGCAGCTGCTGGCGACCAACTCGACGTATCCCTTGCGCGCCGTTGGTGATCTGATCTACGACGGCGCATCGGGATTCTCAATCTTCAATGACGATGGAATCATGGCGGTCGGTGGTCGAGATCGTTGTTGGACTTGGTCCGATGCTTCCTCTGGCAGAGGCAGTGCTCTGTCCGCCCAGCCGGGTCGGCGATGACAGTCCACAGTCCGTGCATGTCGCTCGAGTCACTGATTCAGACACCGATTCCCGACACGCCGATTCAAAAATCACCGATTCCCGACACGCCGATTCAAAAATCACCGATTCCCGACGCACCGATTCCAATATCGCTGTCGACAGGGTCCGTTTGTGATCTCGGTCGTTGTGTCGCAAAACAGCACCGTGGAATACAAGAATATTGCATACTACGAAAACGACGAGATCATCACAGACTGTCACATGTGTCAATACTACAACTTTGATGGCTCAACCAAGGTGAGTGATCCAAGGCGGCCACCCCTGAGACTGGTGTCTGGGCCGTGGTTGCTGATGGGCCGCATCGCTCTTGGCAGGCCACTGCTAACATCCCGGTCCATGCTCTGCGGCGGTGCATCGACGACACACCTGCTGTTCACAACTCGCTCGGATGTCCAGGTTCCCTCCGACTCGCTCTTTGAAGGTGAGGGCCGACGCCGTCGCTCGCCGATGCACCACGTCCACAGACTAACTCCGCGGACCAATTCCACGGCCAATTCCACGGACCACTCCATGGACCACCTCACGGACCCGCTTCAGTGTGTCCGCCTGGATGGCAGTCGTATTCCAGTGAAGTGGTGTCGCAGCTCTGTGTCCCATGTCCTGAGGGTATGCCTGGACTGCCTCGCACTCGGATGATACAGCGCTCGACGAAACGCAGACAGCACCCGCATCGCTGCGGATGGTCGACACATAGGCTCCGCGGATAGTCGACGCATTGACCGTGCTGGTGCTCACAGATCGAATCCATTGCCACAGGAACATACAATCTGAACTCCAATTCGACCTGCAAGCCCTGTCCTGTTGGCGCGGTGTGCCATAATGCCAACATCATGATCGCCAAGGGCTATTGGTACAACGCAAATGCCTCGGCAATCGATTCCGCATTCTATCTGTGCGATGCAACCGCAAACTGTGAGCTCGTTGGTGCCCCACGGCCGCTGCTGGCATGCTGCTGGTGCGATCTCGATGGTGCAGATACTCACCATTCTGCCTTGAACAGGCTGTCCAAACGCATGCCCGATCGGTGGTGGAAACCAGTGCATCCACGAACACAGCGGAGTGTATGTATCGGCAGCGACTCGATCGAGATGGCGCTGGGAACACGAGGGAGGTTGGGTCGGTGGTATGGGCGCTGATGTGATGGATTGGATCGGTGGTATGGTCGCTGCTTTGAGGGTCGATGACAGAGTGGAAATGCATGCAGCACATCCACGCACAGCAGCACATTCGTGCATATGCAACCAACGGCGATGGCGACAACGGCGGCTGACAGCTCGGGACTCTCCAGGCTCTGTTCGCAGTGTCCCAGCGGCCAGTACGAATGGGGTGGCCAATGCACCCACTGCGACAGCCTCGGCAGCAACATTGCTGTCGGAGTCGCGGCATTTGTTGCTATTTTCGTTGTCGTCTGCATTCTGTGTGTGATTCCAACATCCAAGGAGGGATTTCTGGTCGACCTGGTAAGCATTCGTGTTGCGAGGATGCGGCGAGGATGCGGCAAGAGCGGCAAGAGCATCGCCGTGGACCCTGCGGCGATTGGCTGTCTGGCAAGGAGAGACATGCTCCATGAACTCACGCCGTCTCTGCATCCATCTCAGATATTTGTGTACCAGGTTGCCTACCTCCTGGACTTTGACCACACAACGGCCCTGTCTCGAGCCCTGGCGTTTCTGACCCTGAGCTTGAACATCCAAAGTGGCGGAAACGGATGCATCCTCCCACTCGACCAGTTTGCCAAAATGATCTCGGCCTATGTGATGGTGATGGCGATGGTCGTCTGCCTGGGACTGTGGCATGTTCTGATCCAAGTGCTCAGGAGTCCGAATCGAGGCCCGCTGGCCAGGAGGGCCTGGAAGACGATAGTTCGGTGGTTTCCGTACCTCGACACCAGCTTCAAACACTCGCTGACTCGATCGGTCATCGTCTTGGCGCTGTTCAGCTTCAGTCCGGTGTACAGCACAGGTGAGATGCCAGCACAGTCGCCGGGGGGGGAGCGTGGTCGAGTGAGCAATGTCGACGAGGGAATGGCTTCGACGGGTGAATCGAATGGGTCAGTGCCTTGAATGGGTCAGCACTTTGAATGTGTCGGTGCTTGCATGAGGCGATGAACTGACCAGTGCTCTCCAGCCGTGACGATCCTGTCCTGTCGGGCCATCGAGGGGTTTCCATCGGTCGTCTGGGACTATCCGTCGGTCCAGGTGCGTTGCCGTTGCTTGCCGTTGCTTGCTGCTGGAGTGGAGGCAGTGCGTTTGAATCGGGTCACTCTGGAGTCGGACTGATCTGGGATCGATTCGACTCGACCCACCATGCCAACACCACTCCCACCACCGCTCTCACCGCCACCACTGTCACCATCGGCGGATCGGATGCCAGTGTTGGACCGATTCCCACACAACCGTGGCGGTGTTGTCTGGCATCGTCGTGGTGGTTCAAGTCATTGTGCTTCCCGGTGTCATCTTTCGTCAAGGGCTCGGTCTGCGAAGCAAGCAGCAACCCGAGCCAAATACACCGACTCTCGATGCTGATATCGCCAACGAAGCAGTTGTTGTCCCAATCGAATCAGAAGCAACAGACCCACTCTATGTTCTGCATCGCTGCTACACCGAGCAATGCCGCTGGTGGACCGCCATCGACCTGATAGAGCGCTCCACGATCGTCGGACTGCCGCTGCTGCTCCGCTCGACAGGAGGTGGGTATCGGCCGCAACAACACCTGCACATGGCCGCACGACACTTGCACATGGCCGCACGACACTTGCACATGGCTTGTTGGATATCACACATCGCCCGAATCACCCAAGATCGTCCGTGGCATCTGACGCCATGTCCCGTCCACCGCAGACTATACACCCAGATATGCAGCGTTGTTCGTCCTGTGGATGTTCCTGCTTGTGCGGTATGTGGAAGTGGCCGGTGCGCTGATGTGGCCGATGCATTGTCAGTGATATCGATGGACGATTGATTCTGCTGCGTGCTGATGATCGAGCAGACTCGCCGTGCCTCAGAGGATGCTGCCTCGGCGAGTGCCTCCTGAGAGCGTCGCTCCGCTTCTGACACTCTGTCCGTCGACAGCGCCTTTGTGATGCCATACAGGCTGGTGGCCGACAACGCCGTCAGAATCATCGGATACCTGGCTTTGATCATCACATTCTCGTTGCAGCTTCGCCAGAAATACCTCCTGGACCAGTATGGAATCGAATCGACCGACTCGCTGGTTCAAGAGACAGTCGCAACGATCATACCCTGTGTCCTGTTGGTTCCCACCAAGCTCTTCTCCAAGATCCCTTCGGCACAGAGGAAGCAAATCAGCAGTACGATTCGCTCGATTCGCTCAAAGGTCATCGAGGCCGGCAGTTGAGTTGGGGCGAGTCCAGCCAAGTGTATTGTTACAAAGGAGAGGAAGATGGTGCTTCTCGTCTCGCTCCATGCTGCACCCGCCAGATCGAGCGTGCTCCCTGATGCCGATGCCGATGCCGATGCCGTCGGCGAAGCAATGTTGCATCGCCGCATTTTTGCACCTCCCAATACATTCCAGCAGCACCACGGTTCTTCTGCAAGCACCGTTTGTCGACTCTGGGCCATTCCCCCAACTCATCGATCCATCGGGATTGCGAGACCAAGCGTCCTGCAACATCGCTGTGGTGTCCACCTTGTCGTTGTTCACGGGTGCAGTTGGATGGGCTCAGCCAATGGTGGTGCTGGCGATGTGCAGGCTCGGGCGACAGCGGATCGACGGAGGCTCGGACGACAGAGGATCGACGGAGCCTCAAGACCGACCCGGATTAGAGTGCCACGGACTGGTACTTGACGGCGATCATGATCCAGATCGAGCAAGCCGTTTCGGCGTACGGAATGACCTTGCACTGCAGGCCGAAGCGAACCTTGTCGGCTCGGGTCGCTATCAAATCGCGTGCTGCTGCAGCCTTGAGCAGCCCGTTGAAGAGCTTTGGAGGATCGAGATGATTGAACTGGCATGGAAACGCCTGCAGTCGTCGGCGTGGATGGGTCAGCCGCTGCAGAGAGTGCGATGCGAGGGTGTGGTCCTCGGCGCTGAGTGTTTGCCAGAGAGCGATGGTGGGCCCAACAGCAATCGCTGGCCCGAACAGCGATGTCGTCCTCCACGGCAACGATGTTGGCAGACGCACCCACCTTGAACGTCGATCCATCAGGGATCGATCGCCGAACGCCAGCTTCAAAGTATCCCCGTCCAACGAGATCACATTCGGACTGGCCCGTTCCGCCGCTGGAGAAATAGAGCTTCTGCAGCTCGTACCCAGACAGGCACTGGCGCAACAGGTGGCCGAGATGCACATCCCAGATGCAACACATGTCCCTGTCCTGCCTGAACTCGGATATGTACTGCTTGATCTGGTCGGCGATTTCGAGCTCGGTCTGCCGCGAGCACCACGACGAGGGACATGGCCGGAGCGACAAGCCGAATCCTGGGGTCGCCGCGATCCTCATGGATCGGAGAGATTCTGCCGAAACCATCTTCCACTGCGACGGATCCGCCAAGTTGAAGCTGCAGCGGTCGACCGAGTCGCACGACTGAGGGGTGTGGGTGTGGATGTGGATGTGGATGTGGATGTGGGTGTGGGTGGATCGATGAATCCCACTCCACACACACCAGGTCGCTCCACACACACCAGGTCGCTCGTTCACGCACCATACCGCCCAACACCGCACCATGCAATGCCTCACCTGGATATTGGCAAGGAGTGTCTCCCCGTTGAACAGACAGCCAATGTTGCGATATGGATGCGGGTCGTTGGGCTTGTACCGTATCCCACGCAGCGGGTCCCAGATATGAACATCGCCTGCCAGGCACCATGTCAGCATAGTCGATTGGCTTGCGTCTCTGTCTTTGGGTGACCGACGGGCTCGCATGTCGAGCAGCTCGGTGTTTGAATGCCTGTCGCCTGCTCGGCACAACTTCTGGTGTCGAACACCACCAGAGCACCACCAGACCACCACCAGACCCCCACCAGAGCACCATCGATGGCCCACTCACCAGACACATCAATCGTCACAACCCAGCAGGTTGCTGTGCCGTCTCGTCCAACCCCGCATGCAACATATGCATCCAGAGAAAACCCTTGGCGACGCAATCGAATGGCATCAGTAGCTGCCTGGCGCATCAGCTGGCCATCCCACCACATTCGTGGGCGGGCTCGGCACCTCAGTCGACAGTCCCGCCGCATCGCTCCGGGGCATCACTCGGACGCAGCGCTGACTCACCGAGAAGCAGATTGCACAGGAGTATGCTGTGGTCGTGGGCATCGCCATGGCCGGCACACAGAAAGGTGTGCAGACTCTGCCAGATATCGGCACTGGGTTGAATGCAGTTGTCAGTGCGTTGTTCGATACAGCCCACACGTCTGCCACAACATCCACTCCACCACTCCGTCACAGCACTCCATCGCTTCTTGACAGCAGCCCAGATATCCGTCGCACCCAGTCCCAGTATCCCGCTCTGTTGCGCATGATCGAAGCCACCGTCCTCCGAGCAACTGCAGTGCGTGATGTGGGCTGCTGCACGCCCGACGACATCATACTTTGGCTCACCGACAGGCTTGATTTTGTGGTACGGAATCAGAGAAACAAAGCGCAACGCATGTCGGGGGCTCTCGATGGAATCGGCTGTGGGATGTCGTTTGATCAGCGCCAGTCACAAACAAGCTGATTCCTCAACCAACGGCCCGGTACTGAGTCCCATAGCCAGTGTCTCAGTCAATCCCGGCACGGATCTCAGCCGATCCCAGTGCTGATCTCAGCGATCTCGCAGCCGACGCCTCCTCGATGCTGACCCAATGACTCATCCCTGCAAAGCCGGCCGCCAGTCCTTTCGAGCAGCGATACCTTCGATCGGATATATGTATCCGGTGACTGGGCTGCGGTGGCCCTGTTCATCAAGTGCAAAGATCTTGACCAGCCGATTCGCATGGGTGCTTCGGATTTGCAGAAAGTCTGACCACCACTGGCGACGGGATTGGATCGGATCGCAGACATTCGGCGCAGAGTCAGGTGCAGTCCTGCGGCCCAGCTGTCCTTTTTGTTTCAATAGCGCACCTGGCCCAGCTGTCCTGTGGCCTGCTGTGCGGTGGTGCTGTGGTCCTCTCCGAGGCTCGGAGCTCCTCGGCACCAAGGATGTCTGAGCCCGGCAGATGGTGCTGTCGAGAAGTGACTTGCCTGCTTTGCATAGAGGTGAAACAGACGAGCGGTATCCGTGATGGCACGCTCCTCCCGTTTGATCTAAACTTTCAAGAATCGAGCGCAGTGTCAGAGGCGATAGGCACGAGCGATGCACTTCCCATGAGCGAAGCGATTGGCAGGAACGATGCATTTCCCACCAGCGCGAAGGCTCTGCCGCCGGCCTCTCCAGACACTCAGGCTGAACTGCACAAGCTGCATCGGCGGCTCTGTCCACCGACCGACAGGATCATATCCATGCATCGCATACCAACCCACACCAACCCACACCAACCCACACCAACCCACACCAACCCACACCAACCCACACCAACCCACACCAACCCACACCAACCCACCAGAAACTCGAGCTCATCTCGATCCAGGAATTGCGTCGGCTTTGGGAACAGCTCCAGGGTCAGCTCGACGAGCCCAGCCGTCAGCTGGCTGTTGCCAACCTCTCTCAGCTCGGCGAAAGCAGAGACTTTGTCAGCGACCAGCACCTGGGATTGTCCGAAAAATCGCAAGCCGTTGTGTCAGATACAGTGTCAGTGCCGGTGCTGGATGCTGGTGCTGGATGCTGGTGCTGGTGCTGGTGCTGGTGCCAATGCTGGATGCTCTGGTCCGGAGCACATCGTTACCTCTCGCCACTCGACCACAGCTGAGCCAATGACAGATCGGGTGAAGTGTCCGTCGGATCGGATGGCGACAAAGTGGAGCCGGTCGCCAATGCTGGATATCGACTGCAAATCGGCTTGCTGGAGCAGATGGCAATAGAGAGGGCGGATGAGAACCAATTGCTCGTGACAACAGGAGCCGATTGTACATGGCGATAGGAGCCAGTTGCAGATGCGGACCACCAGATCCGTCACGCCACCGTCGCAATCGAGTCAGACCGGAAGCTCAATCATCCACGATTCGCTGAAGCGGGGATCAGTCGTCGACGGGACCAGGGATGTCGAGAGTCGCTGTGCTCGGAATTGCACATCCAGACTGAGCCATGTCGATTCCTGCAGCACAAGAGCCATGTCAGCCGGCTTGCCGATCTCTCGGAATGCCCCATCACTTGCCTCCGGCTTGGCCCCGCCTGGTCGCCGCTGATCAAGGTCGATCGATCTTGATCCACCCTGATCGAGACTGGCTGGAGCTGGTCGAGACCAAGTCCTGATTGGTTGCGGCGCTTTCCCCAGCACCTTCCCAGCACCTTCCCAGCACCTTCCCCGCCCTTGCAGCACTCTTGCACAATGTCGGCAAACCTCCTGGATCTCCTCGAGCCCAAGGAATGCTCTCCCTTGGCCAAGCTCGATTCTCAAATAGCGGCACCCAGGCTTTGTCGCTGTCGCTGGGACCTTTGCTCGTCCGCCATGATCTCGACCGACAGCGATGCAGGCTTCTTGCTCCATCGCATCTGCCGATCCCAAGGCTCGCACCGGGTCCGAGAGGCTCTGTCTGGACACCGTCGATACAGAGCGTCGTCAAAATGGGCCGTGATGGACGAGGATCACAGGAGTCAGCAACTGAAGCATCGATGGCCAAAGGAAAGGGTCCCCAACCACATGCAACTCCAACCACATGCATCAACAGCCACATCTCCAACCACACCTCCAACCTCAGTTCCTTGGAGACACGCTCATAGACATCTTCGATCAACCCGCTTGCGGCAATCGACTCTTGGATCTGTGTGAGCAAACAGAGTCAGTCTGGCTGTTGTGCTGGACGACCAAGGCAGTCCAACAACGGTGCAAGAACCATACATTGCGGTCAGACTCGTATTCGTCCAAGGCACTCATCGGCTCGACCAATGCAGATGCAAAGACGAAGCCCAGACCCGCCAGCGAGACAATCTCGCAACACTGCAGCCGAGCTTGGCGGCAACCTGGGCGGCAATCCGGCGGCAATCCGGCCGCAATCCGGCGGCAATATCGAGCCATTTGCATACCCTGCGCGCCAATATCGATGCCGACAACGATCCCGGACAGACCCAAGCACGATCCAGAACAGACCCGCACCAACCGACTTCTCTCAAGATCCCGTTGGCCCTGCAGCAGCTCACAGGCACCATGATACGCACCACAGGTATGTCTTTGGGCGGCATCCACCCAGCACAGTCGCTGGCATCTGCTCGTGCAATGGGCCGTTGCAAACGCAAGGGTCTGGAGCATGACGAAGCAGCATCACAGCCCGTCAGTCCGTCAGTCCGTCAGTCCGTCAGTCACTCCGCGAGAGAGTGGGAATGCAGACTCGTTGACCAATGTGCTCCAGCAGATGGCTCTGGTGACGAACCCCCGCCGCTCGAGGACATGAGCGTCTTCATGGCCCAGCATCAGCGACTCTGGCCAGCATCGGGTGCGTTGCGAGCAGAATCAGCGTCTCTGCATTGGCCGGAATCGGCCGCTTTGCATCGGAAGTCGGTGCTGTTGCATCAGCCAGCAGGCAGCGACGAGCCCTGACCTGCGACTCCCACTCGACAGTGCTGACACCCGGCACCGACCGGGCTCCCAAGGCCGGCCTCAAGGCACAAGAAGCAGCTGCGACCAAGGTGTGCATTCGGCATCGCGCTTGTTGGGATGTCTTGTCCGATGTCCTTCTCGCGAAGGGATGTGCATTGGCCGTGCTGATGTGGCTCCTCTGTCCCTCGGCCGTGCTGATGTGGCTCCTCTGTCCCTCGCCCATCCATCCTGACTGCCATGCCAGCCGACGGAAACGGCCCCGGACACACCAGCCTCGACCGACTTTGGAGGACTCAAGAAGGGTTTCTCCAGTCGAGCGGCTGCTTCTGTTCCCAAGCCGTTCAACCAGCCCAAGCAGCCCAAGCAGCCCAACCAGCCCAACGAGTCCAAGCAATCCGACCAGACCAGTGCCGCAGAACCAATGCCCTTCATCCGTCCAAAGACGACCGACGAGTCGAGCCTTCGCTTCAGCGAGGTGCAGCAGGCGATGGGACAAGCTCTCGCCAACAAGCAGGGTATGGTCGCTGCGAAAGTGTGGGAACTGGGACGCAAGAGACGCTCGATCCTGGCTGCATCCACCAGCACCACATCCACCAGCACCACATCCACCAGCACCACATCCACCAGCACCACATCCACCAGCACCGCATCCATCGGCATTGCATCCATCGACACCACATCCATCAGCGCCGCATCTGCCACCACCGCATCTGCCCAGTCCGCAGCTCTAACCGCAGCTGCTCCATGTCCAGAGTGGATCACACCCGACTTTATCGAGACCATCGAGGCAAAGCCTGGTCTGCGTCGGGCCATGGACGATCCGCTCTTTGCAGTGGTCCTCGAGGAGATGCAGCGCGATCCACAGACTTGCATCCGCAAATACGCTTCAACCAGACCAGACTTGCTGATGGCTTTCCGGGAGATTGCCGGCCAGATGGGATCCCATCTGGAAGTAGTGGAGCCACAGAGCACTCGCAGCAGGACCACAAAGCCGGCCGTCGAGCTCCAGCAGCAACTTCCGCCTCACGAACAGGAGCTGGTCGAGCGGGTGCAGCGAGATCCCGAGGCTCAGGCGGCATTGCGAGATCCCAGAATCCAGAGAATCATTGCTGCAGGTCGGAGCAATCCTCTGCTCCTGGCAGAGTAAGTCATGTCCGGGCGACTGGAGTGGTGCCAACTGGAGTGGTGCCAGCTGGAGTGGTGCCAGCTGGAGTGGTGCCAGCCGACCGCCGAGCGAGCATCGCTGGGCCATGATCGCTGGGCCATGATCGCTGGGCCATGATCGCTGGGCCATGATCGCTGGGCGAGCACCTCTGGGCCGACAAGCGTTGACTGAGCCGGATGATTCTGCAGGGTGACCAGAAGCGCCGATTCCGATCTGGCAGCAAAGTTGCAGAAGCTGATGCAGCTCGGCATGCTGCAGATTCAGAACTAGGCTCAGTGGCGATTGAGCCGGCGCATCCAGCTCTTGGACTCACACAAGACTCGATTCGAGACTGGAGGATGCTGCTGGGGCCTGCAGGCGCATGGTGGACTCGGCACCGATCCGAATCCTCTGAAACTGGCTCTGGTGGTGATGACATTGATGCAATTGTCCTCCACGACATATCATGACTACATTGACGTTGATACCTTTGTGATGGTCACTTGCTCGGGTCCGGGAGTAATGATATTGTCATTGGTATGGATATATATCGAATGATCAATCAAATGTTGGTTATTTCCCCTGATGTATCCTCGGACAATGTTTCATTCATTGCTTCCGACCAAAGGCGAAGGACCATCCATGATGTGATCGCCGTTCCCTGTGTTTCCTTAACAAAGAACACGAATCATAGCCTGTGATTGGGCGACAAGATGATGCGGAGGGAAGGGAGTCGAGAATCTCGGCATTTTTTCATCAAGTGGATAGGTGTATATCAACATGAAGCAAGGAAAGATACGGCACCATTTCGATCCAATATCCCGTGTGCCCAAAAATCGACAGAATGACTTCGGGTTAACAAGGACACAACTATCTGAACTGATGAACGAACATCGCACCGTGGAGTACCTCAACGATCTTGGTGGTCTCGACGCGATCATGAGCGGTTTGAAGGTGAATGAGGAAACGGGTCTTCAGACCATTGGAGCCAACGCGACAATAGATATCTCATATGATGAGAGTGATGGCGATTCTTGCAAACAACTCTACCAAGGTGAAACAGGATCGATGACGAGCTCAGGAGAATGTTTGGAATTGAGGCTCAGGGAGATAGCATTTGGTCGCAACGTGCTTCCACAGATGGCACAGAGAAGCCTCTGGAGTCTCATGCTCGAGGCGCTCCAAGATAAGATCCTGGTATGATCGCCCAACTGTCCCGATATCCTCTGCCAATACGCAAGACGAGCCGTTGAGATACCCTCATTGCACTCGCCTGCCATCCATTCGGTGCTGTTCTGCTCTGCCCGCGTTGGTCCTGAGAATCAACTCGACTGAATCGGACGTGCTGGTTGATCCTCTGGCTGGCATCCTGGCTGATCCTCTGGCTGGCCTCTGGCTGGCCTCTGGCTGGCCTCTGGCTGGCCTCTGGCTGATCAACTGGCTGGCCTCTGACTGACGGCCGGTGTCTCGTTTGATCATGCGCACAGGTTCTTCTCTGTGTCGCTGCGGTGGTGTCGCTTGCCATTGGTCTGTATCAGGACTTTCGCCCGAAATCACCCGCCGATGCCGACTACAACGACCCAAAGACCCACTGGATCGAGGGCTTCGCCATCATCGTCGCCATCGTCATCGTTGTGCTGGCTGGCAGCATCAACGACTACCAGAAGGAGAAGCAGTTCCGCAAGCTCAATGCCCAGAAGGAAGACCGGTCTGTCAAGGTGCTTCGGAACAGCCAGCCCACCCTGGTGTCGATATTCTGGTACGAACAGCCACAAGCTGCATGGTGTGCCGACGACTCTGATGCGGGCACATCTCGGAGGGCACATCTCGGAGGGCACATCTCAGTGCCGCTCACCAAGACCGGCGGTTGCCGGATAGTTCTGCTTGGGTGTGGTTGTTGGACAGTCCTGCGGACTGACGGTATGCACATCCTGTTCCCAGTGTCGTCGTCGGTGACATTCTGCTCCTCGAGTCGGGCGACATCCTCCCTGCCGACGGTCTGGTTCTCAGTGCAAGCAGCCTCAAGGCCGATGAGTCGTCGGCCACCGGCGAGACCGACTCGATCAAAAAGTCGCCCACAACAGACCCGTTCCTGCTCAGCGGAAGCAAGATTGTCGAGGGAACAGGCCGATGCGTCATCACGGCTGTCGGCGAACACTCGTTCCATGGCAAGACCATGATGGCTATGCGCACCGAGAACGAAGAGACTCCCCTCCAAGTCAAGCTCGACAAGCTGACCGAGCTCATTGCCAAGCTCGGCACCGCCGTCGCCATCCTGATGTTCCTGGCGATTCTTGCAAAGTACCTGATCACCGTCGGGGTCACCGTTGGGTTCGGATCGGATCCCGAGCAAGAGAGTGCGGCCGAGGTCTTGTCGAGACTGACAAACATCTTCATTGCCGCCGTGACCATCATTGTGGTTGCTGTTCCCGAAGGCTTGCCGCTGGCTGTGACGCTTGCACTCGCATATGCCACCACCCGCATGCTCAAGGACCAGAACCTCGTTCGAGTCATCAGCGCCTGCGAGACCATGGGCGGCGCCACCACCATCTGCTCCGACAAGACTGGGACGCTGACGCAGAACGTCATGACCGTCGTCAAGGGTGCCATTGCCCAGTCCATCGACTTTGACGATCGTCAAGGAACCGCCGATGCCTCGCTGGCGGTGCTGCGGTCGTGCCTGCTTCCGGCCGAGAAGAACCACATGCATCAGACCCTGCACGACCTGGTGCTCGAGGCTGTGGCCGTCAACTCTTCTGTCTTTGAGCGGGTCAACCCCGAGTCTGGCAAGAAGGAGTACATTGGGTCCAAGACCGAGACTGCCCTCGTCAACTGGATCCAGAAGATGGGGGGCAACCCGGCCGACCTGCGGACGCAGCCGCACATGGAGACCGTCCAGATCTATCCGTTTTCGTCCGAGCGCAAGTCCATGGCCACGCTGGTCAAGCTGAGGAACAGCCAGGGTGCCGCCATCTATCGACTGCATGTCAAGGGAGCCTCGGAGGTGGTGCTTGGATACTGCCAGAACATCCTTGTGGCTCACGGCAGCCAAGTCGAGTTCAGCGGAGCCAGTCCGCCTGAGCGCCGAAACATGGGCCGGATCATCCAGTCGTTTGCCAAAGAGTCGCTGCGAACGCTCTGCATTGCATATCGCGATCTCACCGAGGCCGAGTTCAATGCCTGGATCCAGGGACCGGTGCGGACCGCTGTTGCCAAGGCCGTGCTCAAGGACACGATTCAGTCGGCCCGAGACAGCAACGACGGACTGAACGTCCAGATGGATGTCGTCGAGGACGACGTCGACAGCAGTGTTGCCGCAGTCGAAGCCAGGCTGGCCGACAGCGATGTGCTCGGACATGGGGCGGCTCTGGACGACCTTGGAGGCCAGGGACTCACCTGCCTGGCGATTGTCGGAATCGAGGATCCGCTGCGACCAGGCGTCAAGGAGGCCGTCGAGGACTGCCGACGGGCCGGAGTCGTTGTGCGAATGGTCACGGGCGACAACATTGTCACGGCAGTGTCGATTGCCAAGCAGTGCGGCATCTACCAGCCGGGAGGCATTGTGATGGAGGGTCCTCGGTTCCGCAGCCTGGCTCCGGCCGAGATGGACCTGGTGATTCCCCGACTGCAGGTCTTGGCCCGATCGAGTCCCACCGACAAGCAGATCCTGGTCTCACGGCTCAAGCATCTCAAGGAAACCGTGGCAGTCACCGGCGACGGCACCAACGACGGACCGGCCCTCAAGATGGCCGACATTGGGTTCTCGATGGGGATCGCCGGCACAGAGGTGGCCAAGGAGGCGTCGTCGATCATCCTGATGGACGACAACTTTGCATCGATTGTCAAGGCCATGATGTGGGGACGGTGCGTCAACGACGGCGTCAAGAAGTTTCTGCAGTTCCAGCTGACGGTCAATGTGACGGCCGTTGTTGTTGCGTTTGTGAGTGCGCTGCTGGACGCAGACCAAGGCTCGGCCCTGAGCGCCGTGCAACTCCTCTGGGTGAGTTGACAGCGACGGAGCGAGGCGGGTGGTGTGGTGGGGTGGTGTGTGAGTGGTGATGTGTGGGAGCGGTGATGTGTGGGAGTGGTGATGTGGGAGTGGTGATGTTGTGTGGATGCATGCCTCCTCGACTTGCCTGACCTGCAATCCTGCTCAACTTGCCTGGCCTGCATTCCTGTTCGACTTGCCTGACCCCTCTGACACTGGCTCCGCCTGCCGGCCATCGGTGCCTCCAGGTCAACTTGATCATGGACTCGCTCGCGGCTCTTGTCTATGCCACCGATCTGCCGACGCGCGAGCTTCTGGACCGGCCTCCCGAGTCCAAGAGCCACCCGCTCATCACCATCGAGATGTGGAAGATGATCCTGGGCCAGTCTGCCTTCCAGGTCGTTGTCAATCTCGTCATTCTCCTCAAGGGCCCGGACCTGTTTGCGCTGCAGCACCTCTCTGCTGCCGGCGGAATCATGGTCCACACCACCGACCCGGTTGTGTTGTATGAGAAGGACGTCTTGACGACCATGCTCTTCAACGCCTTTGTGTGGCTCCAGGTCTTCAACATGATCAAGTAGGTGTCTGTCCGTTGCGCTGGGTCATCGGTGTTCTCATCCGGCGTCTGTTGCGCTGGGCCATCGGTGTTCTCATCCGGCGTCTGCGCTTCAGGCCTCGCCCACCCGCTGACTTGCTTCTCCTGCTCTGTCAGCTGCCACTCGGTCGACGGCAAGCTCAATGTGCTCCGCACGTGTTTCAAAAACATGTACTTCACGATCGTGATTGTGGTTGTGTCGATTCTGCAAGCAATCATTGTCGAGTTTGGGAATGTCGCATTCCACACGACTCCCCTCAATGGCTTTCAGTGGCTCACCTGCCTGCTCATCGGGGTCTTCTCGCTTCCGTTGGGACTGGCCATCCGATTGATTCCAAGCACTATTTTCAAAGGGTGCTCTTGTTGGTGTCCAAGTCGCAGAGAGAAGGATTGGGCCGAAGATGCTGTGGCGGAAGAACAGGCGATCGATTCCCTCTTGACGACCGGTCCTTCGTCCTTACCACAATTGTACGATGCCAACGCCCTAAGTGATCCTCGGGAAAATTGGAGAAACGCCATATATTCGGTTCGAACACAACTCAAAGTGTTCCGAATGCTTCGGAGTTCACGCCGCTTAGAGCACAGCTCAATGCGATCGAAATGCAGCACGATCGAGCACATGTATAAGCCATCTCATACAACAACTGTATCGTCCTTTTCATCCAAAGTGGTATCCGGGTCTCAGTATTAGTATCAATGCTCTCGGAACACCCTGATTCCCATTCCCCATATTATATCAAGTTGTCGAGGGATTCCATGAGCATAACGGGATATATATTGCAGGAGTAGTCCTCTTACATTCCTCTTTCTCAGGTGGGGCCAGGTTAATACAGCAACCGCTGGGTTGGACAATACTCCGAATCGAATATAAGATTGCGATGTTTCCAACCAAACTTGGGTCAGGGCGCCCCAGAGACGTTTGTTCCATGCCAGATATGCCGTGGGTCATATCTGATGGAACTCAGCACACTATCCCTTATGGGTCAATTGATGGCCCGATTGTGCAATGCTCGAGGTTGCTTATATTTGTATTTAAATCGCCCATTCTCTTGTGAGCATTATATTTGACCAAGTACATTCAGGGAGACCATGGGCCTCAGTTGATGGGGTGATACCAGGTGGTCAAGGGTGTTTTGGAGGGATTTCGACGATCGCCTCCAGAGCTCACTTGGCCAAGAGAGACTTGCCACTCATCTCGGCGGGGATGTCAAGACCCATGACCTCGAGGATGGTGGGGGCAACATCGCACAGAGCCGCATCGCTTCGCAGAGCAAAGTTGTGTCGAGTGGAGGTCATGATGAAGGGAACTGCGTGGCGGATGTGGATGCGATGCGGATGCGATGTGGATGCGATGTGGATGCGATGTGGATGTCAATGATTGTGCACAGCACCGGGCGGCAGTGTCCAACGCGGCAGTGTCCAACAGGCGGATGAGTCGATTTTGTGTCAAGCACCACGATCCAAAGGACCCAACTCGGTCATTAGACCCGCCATCAGACCGAGCCACCAAGTCTGCCATCTGGCCGACCACCACGCCTCGCCGCCATAGTCTTGCTATCGCCAAGCCCTTCGTCGGCCCTGTCTCTGGTCCCAACGACCGGCGACATGGGTGCCATCTGCATCTCCCCAGCCTCAGCCTTACCCGGGTTGCAAGTGTGGGCCGTGTGGGGCTGACCGTTCTCGGCAAGCATCTTCTCGGCATTGCCGTGGTCGGCAGTGATGAACAGGACGTAGCCGTGCTTCTTGCAGGCCTCGTAGATGACGCCGATTCCCTTGTCGGTGGCCTCGACACCCTTGATGGCTGGCTCGTACTTGCCGGTGTGGCCGACCTGATCGGCAGGTGAGCAAGGCAGATTGCAAACGAGTGGGTGAGCGGGCGAGTGAGTGGGTGTGAATGGCGAATGCGTGAGAAGGATGTTGCGACCAGCGGACCGACGATTCGACGGGGTCGGCGACAAGATTGCGAAGCACACTCTCGCAAGCCCAGCCGCATCCCTGCCTCCTTGGTCGAGACTGACGCACCATGTCCGGAGGAGCAAAGTTGCACATCACAAACGGATAGTTGTTGGTGGCGATGACTTCGGCGACCTGAGCAAGCGCAGCGACAAGTTAGTGAGTGCGTGAGTGAGTGAGTGAGTGAGTGAGTGAGTGAGTGAGTGAGTGAGTGAGTGAGTGAGTGAGTGAGTGAGTGAGCGAGTGAGTGGGATGCAATTGCCATTCAGGATGCAGCATGCTGGTGGCCAGCGAGAGTGCAGCTGCTCCGAAGTTCATCAAACCCAGCAGAGCACCAGCAGAGCACCAGCAGAGCACCAGCAGAGCACCAGTAGAGCACCCGCAGCCACTCTCCATCAGCAGCAGCAGAGTACCAACCTTCTCGGCGACCCCGCTGGCGCTCATTTCGGGCTGCAGATCGTATGTCGCGACCTTGGGCGAGGCAATCAGCTCGCGGTCCTCGTGGACGTTCTGCTTCTCGGAGCCGCCGTTGAAGAAGAAGGTGACGTGGGCGTACTTTTCGGTCTCTGCAATGTGGTTCTGGCGGATTCCCTTCTTGCTGATCCACTCGGCGAGGACGTTGTCCATGGTCTGGGGAGCAAAGATGACAGGGAAGGGATAGTCACCCTTGTACTGGGTCATGGTGGTGATGGACTGGCGGCGGGATCGGCAAGAAGAGATCGGGAGGGTTAGCGGCGGCCGTGGTGATGGCGGCCGTGGTGATGATGATGGTTGCAACGATGACGACAATGATCACTGGCACACTCGGCCAGCATGCCACACACCAGCGACCATGCCGCTCCATCGCAATCACCGATGCATCCACATCCACATCCACATTTGCATCGACTTCCGCATTTGGATCTACCTAGACATCACCACCGCACACCGCACACCGCACACACCGCACACACCGCACACACCGCACACACCGCACACCGCACACAACTGCAGCCCTACTTACAATGTTCAAGGGCGCCTTCTCGGTCTCGAACGGGATCGGCGCAATGCCAAAGGCCTGCGTGATCTCGCGCATGCGGTCCGAGCGGTAGTTGAAGAACACCAGCGTGTCGTTGTCGCCGACGAGGCCGTCCTTGTTGGCAATGATGGGCTTGAGGAACTCGTCCGTCTCGTCCTTGGCGTAGCGCTCGTGGATGGTGGCGACAATGTCGCTGGTCTCCTCGCCCTTGCCCTGGACCAGGCCGTCAAAGGCAATCTTGATGCGCTCCCAGCGCTTGTCGCGGTCCATGGCATAGTAGCGGCCCGTCGCCGTGGCCACCGAGCCATAGCCAATCGACTTGGTGTGGGCCAGGAGCTGCTCCATATACGTGGCCGAGGACCGGGGCGCCGTGTCGCGGCCGTCGCCAAAGAAGTGGATATAGGTCGACGGCACCTTGTGCTTCTTGGCGGCATCGAGGATGTTGAACAGGTGGACAATGTGCGAGTGCACGCCGCCGTCCGAGACCAGCCCGAGCAGGTGGAGACGGCCGTTTCCCTTCTTGGCCCGATCAAAGGCGGCGACGAGGGCCGGCTGATCGCCGAGGGTCTTTGTCTGGATCGACAGGTCGATGCGGACAATGTCCTGGTAGACGATGCGGCCGGCGCCGACGTTAAGGTGGCCGACCTCGGAGTTGCCCATGAGGCCGTCGGGCAGGCCGACGGCGAGGCCGTGGGCAGCCAGGGTGGTGGATGGGTAGCGGGCAGCCAGGTCGGTCATCACGGGCGTGCTGGCGTTGCGGATGGCATCGCCCGTGGCATCGGCGTTCTCGGAGACGCCCCAGCCGTCGATGACGATCAGGCAGGCCTTTTCAGCAGGTGTGGTCATGTCGGTTGTCAGTTGCGAGTCGGATGGGCAGGTGTGCGGCGGGTCGGGCGGCCTGCTGCTATCTCGGGTCAAGATGAAGACGAAGAAGGATTGCTGCTCTGATCTGGGCGATAAGCTGCCTGGCGCCACGCGTGCGCATTCCATTCAGTCACGTGCCGCGCAGCATGTGAGGATCAACCCGGCTCGGCACCCCGGTTTCCCCCGGCGCCCTTTGGGCTGTTCGCTCCAGGGCTGTTGACCAACTCCAAGGGCCAACTCCCATCTACCACTCGCTCCAACAGTCAACGTTTCCGGGGCCATCCAACCGCAAATCCCTCGGTGTATCCTTCGGTCTAGCTCCGTGCCTCGGAGATCTCGCTGCATCGCCAGGATCCTTCGATCGCTGCGCCTTCCTGTTCATCCTCATGGCCGCCCCATCGCCATCCCTGACGTCTCCGTCCCACAGCCCCATCATTTCTCTTCCTGGTCTGTCTCGGCATGATCACAATGACGAGAACTCCGACAATGTCATCGATGTTGCCCTGGCCCCCAAGCCCTTCAAGTCACATCGGCTTCACCATGGCCACCACCACCATCATCATCACAAACATCACACTCCCAGCACGAACAAGAAACATAAGAATCTCAAACAGATCATGGCTCTCGAGCGCAGCGACCGTCTCGATATACCCACATGTGAGTGCGTCTCGAGCGCGCATATGCCATCATAGTTCATCACCGGCCGATCGCTCTGGAGCTGATATCTGCATCGCTGCTCGCTATCGCAGACTGGAGCATAGAAGCCGCTCCATCCGTTCGACCCAAGAAAAAATACTGCGACATTACTGGTCTGGAGGTATGATTTCGTGCCAGATCTCTAGCCTCAGCCTGCAAACGGTCCTGTTCCATTCTGGCGTCGACTCACTCTCGATCATCACCGTCGCCCCCCCCCACCACTTGGTACTGCGCCCATGCAGGCCCGCTATACCGATCCCCGAACCGGTCTTCGTTATCACAATGCCGACGTGTATCAATACATCCAAACGCTGACACCGCAGCTCACCCAGAGTTATCTGGCGCTGCGCAATGCTGACGTTCCGCTTATATAGCCGCCGAGCCAAAGCCCTCCGGTTTAAGCAAGCTCATTCGGGACGAACCCTTGTACTCATTGTTTTGGTTGACGCACTTATCGATCAATATACAGTCCATTCAGAAAGAAACAGGACAGCCACTTTCTGGCATCAGAGGCCAGAAGTCTACTGACCTACTGCGGGTTGCGGTGAGCAAGCCGTGCGATTGTTCCCGTCCTGGTTGGCAATCTCTTTGTGTGATGAATGTACTCGACCCTCTGGACAACTCCATGGTGTATTAACGAACAAACTCAATAGACACTCGGCGCGGCTTGATGGTGTTGAATTGAATGTGCCGATTGTGTATGGTTTTTTGTTTTGAGCCACGAATGAATGTTCTGGGGTCATCTCGCCCGGACAGCGGTGTTTGGACCGCCCTTCGCCGGTCGCAATGAGCAGCATCACATATGCTGAAGCTTCTCCGTGATGATTTTGTTGACAGCATCTCTCTCGCGGCGTCCTTCCAGATTCAGCCCAAGCCGTCGCGCGACCTCGGCGCGAACCTCCTTCTTGGTGATCTTCATGAGATCGGCCGTTTGCAGGATGTTGGTGACTTCGTGTGCAATCCTGTTTTCGTCGAAGGAGCTGCGGACGGAGGAGGCGGTGACCTGAGTGGGCGTACCGTACCCAGCCAGAAGCTGTTGGGTGGATGGATAGTTGTGCAGCGAGGGTGTCGTGGTTGCAAATGACTGAATGGAATGGAATGACAGGCGTTTCTGGGACTGGCCCTCGGTATCGAGAGTGTTTTGCTCGTAGTCGGCCCATGTCTGGAGCGGAATGGACTTGGGGTTGAACTGGCAGCGATTTCAGAACGGCAAGATGGCGAGCAAGTCAGTGGGCAACGCTTTGTTCCATCGTGTCAACTCCAAGCCACCAAGCTCTGCTTGCTACTCCAGCAGAGCAATCGGATGCAAGCGCATAGGCATAAGGACGACTCCCCCCTCTCCCAAATGATATGCTTCTCCCGTTCACGAACAGACTGCACATCGATTCATGACAAGATACGTACCGGCTCTTCATCAGCCACGTAGACCGTCTTTTTGCCTTCTCCGACGACCACACGGGTGTTACCCCACGAAAAATCATCGAAATGCCAGAAGCTGTAGAGAGGCAGATAAAGCGAAAACACAGGCAGCGCAAGCAAATACTAGCGCACCACCAAGCACCATTCCATTCATTGTTGATTTGCCACCGACGCGTGCGAATCGAAGCAGAAAATAGAACACCGTGGTTAGTTTATGCCGCCAAAAAAGGCGCTGTTCCTCAGGACAGCAACGAGTGCTCCCATAATATCAATATGCCTCCAGAAATGATACAGACGAATGTCACGGCTCCTCAGTTTGCCCTCCCCCTCCCCCTGCACAATTCCCTCTATCTAGACGAACACACGCCTCCTCAACAACGGATGCTACATCCGCGATGAACTTACGATGATCATCCAGCCGATATGCTGCCACTGCTGTTTCAGAAGCAAAATGATCATTTGGAAGCCGTAGATGGCCGCAATCAGGATCAGCGATGCAAGCGTCAGATTCACGGCTCCCATGGAGCACACCACAATGAGGTAGATGACGTAAATGACGCCGATCGGCTGGGTGAAGGTCGAGACCAAATCGAGGAGAACGACAAAGCGCATCGAGAAGCAGCAAAAGCCGCACAGATCCCGGAGCAGCACCAGTTCGAGCAGATTGTGGACGGTCGAGTTGATCCAGCGGCGGCGTTGGGAGAGCAGCACGTTCCACTTGGTCGGAGCCGTGGTCATGCACTTGGCGTCAACGGTGAAGCACGTCTTCATGTCCGGGAAGTGCTTCAGAAGGAGCGTGGTCAGATACCGATCCTCGCCGAGGTGGAGAAGATTCTTCTTGTGTAGGGTGTCGACGGTATTCTCAGAGTAGTCGTTCAGAACAGCATTGTTGACCAGGAGAGGCTTGTTGTGCGTCGAGCTGCGGAGTCGATACAGACAGAAGCAGCCAGGAAGGCAGGTGACGCTGCCAAAGAGCGATTCGAAGGCTTTGGCGAGATGGTGCGAGATGAAATACTCGTAGACCTGGATCATGGTCACCCACGAATCCTTTTCGTTCGACAGGAGGGTTTCACCACAGAGACCAACAACCTGGAGGGGAGAAGACAAGGGGCACCAGCCAAAGACGCATGCGTCAGTGTGTCAGAGCGACAGGCCGCAATATACTATCGCCGTCTGTGGCACCCTTCCTACCCCTGCCGTCTTGCTCGATCAAAATCTCGGCCACATCCAACCCTCCGGCCGTACGTGCTGATCCAGCCAAATACATACCTTGGCATCGTGGACCATGAACGAGATCATGCGATTCAAACTGTCGGGCATGATCTCGGTATCGGCGTCGACCATCAGGACGTATTCATAGAAAGATGGACTCACGCCAATGACATTCTTCATGCACCGGAAGAGCTCGAGCTCCAGGGGCGACATGGGCGTCTTGTAGTGGACCCGATTGAAGAAGCGCATGAGCACCAACTGCGAGTCGCGCTTGCCGCGGTTGCCTGGTTTGGTTAGCTCGGAGGGCTTGCCGACCTTGACGACGACAATAAAGGGAACCCTGTGACCCGCGTTTTCATAGAGGCCACAGTAGACCTTGCCCATGTTGTGTTGCTTGTTGCCTTCGCCGAGGGACTGGAAGGACAGAGGCTCGGGATCTTGTTCGGGGCCAACGCCGAGAATATCCAGGACGATGCGCGGCGTGGCCTGCTCGTTTCCACTTCCAACGATCATGCCGTCGCAGATGATGAAGATCAGCTTGCGACGATCGTCGTATCTGAGGGTTGCCACACTCTCGATCGTCTTGGACAGCTCGGCGACACCCTCGGTGTAGCACGGCACCTGGATCACCACAAACTTGTCATTGTTCTCGGGGTCCTTGCGCGAGCCAAACTGCAGTGCTGCAAGGAACTTGACGCCAATGATGAGAACGAGGATGATGGAGGCCGAAAGCAGAACGTACGAGGCGACAACGCAGCGCGTGTCGCCGCGATGGTCGATGGTGCCGATGTAGAACATGCTGTTCATACAGTTGAGGGCATTGTCATAGAGCGCGGGGTTGCTTTGGCGCAGGGCCGTCCACTGGCTTGACATGTCGTTGCCGCGGCTGTTGGTGAAGAGAGAGCGCACTTCCTTGGGGAATATGTCGGTTGCGATGGACGAGTATGCGGTAACGTCGTACACATTGTCGTAGATGGATAAAAGCATCTGCATCACGATGTAAGGGCCAAGGTTAGTAAAGCGGCTTTGGAAACGATGCTCTTACGGAGAAGCAGGTCCGCGCGTCGCTCTGTTATGAATCACTGCCAGGCCTCCAAGCCTTCGTCAGCAACGTGGCTGGCGAGATCCCTCTTTGCTTCGTCGTGCCGCCACATCTACTGCGTTTACGTTTTGCACTTACTCGGCTCTGAGAGGAAAACTGCGTTAGATACGCGGGCGTCCATCCAACACGACCCTTGGCGTATTGGTTCAGATTCTCGAGATACAGTTGGTACGCGCCGTTTCGAGCAAGACGGTGTACCATCTTCTGCGACGCAGAGTCGCCCGGGCGGCGCATCCAGTCCACGTTGGGGTTGAGATAGTCCCAGTTGGGATCGCTGGGCTTTTGAATGCCAGGGCAGTAGTAATCCCACGAATCGGTCTTGTAAAAGAGATTGCTGACATCGGTGCCGTAGAGCGGAACAAACTGGTACGGTTGAATGCCCCCTGCTCCGGTGAAGGATTGGACGTGCCAGTTGGCCAAAGAGCTAATGTCGTAAAAGCGGCCGTGCGAGCTGACGATCTTGCTTCCAGAGGTGGTTCGGCCCTGAACCTCATCATGGCTGAGGATGTTCTGAGTGGGACACAGGACGTACTGGAGGCCAAAGATGTAGAATCCGAGGACAGCACAGACAAAGAAAATGAGAATGCAGAGGGCCACCTTTTCTCGCCAGGCCATGATGATGTCCGGGCGTTGCATCTTGCTGCAGCACCGGATGAGTGGGGTTGGAATCCACCAGGTCAAGCACCATGTGCATCGCACCCAGGCCCGGCGTCCCTTGGTAATCTCGGCCGTCTCGGCAACGATCTCCTTCTTCTCAGTGATCTTTCTTTCGATTTTGGGAGAGGCGGCCCCGGTGGGCGACTTTGTTGTGGCCAGGACAGCGCCGGTGGCAGGCGAGTAGCCAACGATTTCGCTCATACCGTGCACAGGGCCAGAGGGAACGGGCTGGTGCGAAGAAAACTCAAACTCGGATGCAAAGTTGGATTCGGCATCCGAATCGGCATAGGACGCAAACGACATGCGGTTGATGTTGCCGCCAAAGCCGCCAGAGAGAGCGCCCGCAACATTGCCAGTCAAGTTGATGCTTGATCTTGGGCTGGCACCACCGGAGCCCCCAGCAGGCTCGGCAGGGATGGGAGCGGGCTGGGTGGCCTGCTGCAGCTGGAATCTCAGCTGATTGCTCTGGCTTTCGCTCAGAAAGACTTGCGTATCACCGACGGCAGCATCCCTCTCGGTGACCCCAGAGTCGCGGAAGAAGCGGATGAGGGAGTCGCCTTCGACGCCAACGTGGGCAGGGAGAATCGGCTGGAACTTTGTGAGAAACTCGCGCTTGGACATGGTGGTACGATAGTTGGCGGCGGCTTTGGCCACAGCAAGGTCATGCAGCCCGAATCGCTGAACTTGCTCGTAGACGTATTCACGATCGAAGGTCGGGTTGTTGTATTTTTGGTTGGAATTGAGGGTCAGGATGGCCGAGACCTCGGAGCTCGACAGCGACGCCTCGATGTCGTCAAAGGCTTCCATGATGAGGGGGATGAGCGTGGTATCGCCTTCGCTTCGGGCTTGCTCCAAGGCACGCTTGCGTGACAGTGTGGGCCGTCTCAGCGGGCGCTGGGGCTGGCTGGCGAGGACCATCCGCTTGTTCTTGGGATGGCGACGGGACACGATTCCGATCTTGCTACTGAAGAGGAACGACACAAAGGGGACCTCGGAGCCAGAGGTAGGCTTGGCTTCGAGGTCAAGCTCCTCGTCTGGCGCGACATCGCCGCGGAAGAGCGAGATGAAGTCGGTGGAGAGTGTCTCGGTGTTTCGAGAGACGAAGTCGCACGAGTCGTAGTCGACAGTGGCAAAGAAGTGGCGGATGGAGAAAGTGTGGCTGGAACTTGACTTGCCAAAGGCCGGGTACGCCTGGAGCTGAGAGCTGATGGCGGTTTCCAGATGCGGATAGTCGCTGCCGGCGTCGGCGGGGCGCTCACTGATCTGGTCAAGGATGGAGCGGGTCAAGATGTATCCGGTTCTGCCGTGATCTTCAAAGCGGCTCGGTATGCTCAGACCATCCTGTGAGCGCAGAGTGGACCACTCTTCGAACATGTACTGAAGAGCCAGCGAGCGCCAACGCTCGTTTGCATACGACCACAGCAGCGACTCCAGGCCGGCCGAGGAGGCCGCAGAAGCCGAGGAAACGGCAACGGGAAAGTCCAGGGTCGAAATCACTTTGGCGAACTCGGACGACTCCCGACACAGTCGCTTGTTGAGATGGTCGATGAGCCAGGCAAAGAGCAGCGAGTAGAGGGCTTTGGCAAGCGTCTGGGTGCGGCGCTTAGCACCGTCGGCAATCAAGAGAACCGATACCGATTCAGAGGCCAGGACTCTGGTTTCAGAAGAGAGAACCAGAGCAAGCTTCTTGGCCGAGACGCCGAGGAGGTCGGCGGCGCGCTCGACGGGCTCCATCGACTTGATGGCGCAGGCCTCGTTGTGGTGCTCTGGATCGTCGACAAAGTCGACGTTTCCGAGGTGCAGGATGGCCACCACGACTTGGCGGATCTGTGCCTGGGCACGACTGCCAATGCCCAAGGACTTGAGGTGGCTGCATAGTTCGTGGTACTGAGCCTCGTCCAAAGCCTTGGTGGCGGCACTCTGGCCCTTGCCCACAGTGTTTTTGCGGGAGCTCAGGACACGGGAAATGGTGCGCTTGGCTTGAGCATGACTGGCATCGGGTTCGAGCAGCACAAACTCGCTACTGTCTGTGGAGGACAGATGAAGGCGTCTCTGCTCGGTCGAGTCGACGCCGGCGAGGATCTGGTAAAAGACATTGAAGTTCCGTTCGCCAGAGCCAAGAGGCCGGGTGAGGTGGGATTTCTCGAGCAAAAAGTCGAGCAGCTTAATGCCCACCATGCGGTGCTTGTCATCCAACTGATACTCGGTGTATCGGCCGTATCGGGAGGTGTTTGGGCGATCGTTGAGTTGGGCGTGACCAAAGGACTCGAGGACGGTCTCCATCTTGATGGCTCCGGAGTGGACGGTAGATTTGATTTTGCCCACAGACTGCGAGAGAGCAACGAGCTGCTGAGTGAAGAGGCGTCGGACTTCAGTCGGGCTCTGGCCGTATCCGCCGCTGGAGGCAGTGGGAAGCAATCGGGCATCCGACGAGAGCAGGGCCGAAAGCACCGGATTGTTGTTGGACGGAAATCGATCAACAGCCATGTTATGGGATGTAGGAGAAGCGGATCAGCAGCCATGTCATGGTACGCAAGAGAAGGAGATCAACAGCCATGTCATGGGATGTAGGAAAAGGATATCAACAGCCATGTCATGGTACGCAAGAGAAAGAGATCAATGGCGATGGTCAAAGTCTCTGTCCAATGCCATCGATTGATGCATCGAACCTACATGAAGACAACGGCCTGGTCTCGACCGCCAGTGGATCGCTCCCATGCTCGGGCGGCAAAATCAAAGATCGAGACTGGGCAGGACTCGAGCGAGAGACCAAGTTTTCGTGACTTGAAGACCTCGGCGACACGCTTGGCCTGGACATCCCGTTCGTCTGGCGCAACCCGGCCGTTGTTGACAACGATCAGGAAATGCGAGCCGATCAGAAAGCAGGACTGCTTGCGGTTGACATAGCCGTCCTGGATCGAGTCGGTCACGGCCTCGACTGTGGATGGGTTTTGGAGGAGGGACAGATCTTCGCCCGAGCGGGGTTCGTGGCTGGGCTGCATCGGATCAGGTCGGACTCTTGGCTGTACAGATGCAAGTGCTGTTGATTTGAACCTGGGGTTGAGCCTGGGGATGAGCCGAGGGATGAGCGGTGCAGAAGCAGAAGCAGACCAGGATCGTCACGATGCGGGCTGAGAGAAGCGGGAGGCAATGATGCCCGGGGCTGTTGAAGCAAGCGCGATCGTCTGAGCTTCAGCGACGACGAGGCTGGGGTTTTGAGGCCGGGGCTCCGCTTTGGCGACCAGAGGGAGTTTCCGAGTGGGCGGACGAAGAGTACGACTGCCCTGGCACGGCGGCGACGAAGGCAGCGGGAGGTGGCGGGGAGGCGACGAGGCCTTACCTCTTTTCTGATGCGGACTGGCTGGCGCAGGCTGTGCTGCAGGAGGGTGGCAGGACGAGTGGATGTGGGGTCAGTATCGAAAGGTGTTGTCGATAATAAGTGAGTGCCGTGTCCGACCGGGGGCCCACGAGAAGCAACGGGCGGTGCCAGAGACACAGATCGAGACGGCCCTTTGTGGGAGACAGCGACGCTTGCCTGGAGACCTGAGCGCAGGATGCGGTGGTGGGCAAGAGATGCGAGATGCACGATGCGAAGGCGGGCAGGAGAGACGCAGGACGTGCGGGTCGTGGGTTGCGGGACAGGAAGAGATCCAGGAAACAGCGGCCAGCAGAGGACGTGGAAATCCAGGGCAGGCAGTAAACAGCAAACACCAAAGGCACATCGAACGACTCGTCCAACGACCCGTCCAAGAGATTCGCAGCTTGGTCAGCCTGCACGGGCGACCCTCTCAAGCAACCGTCCTCGAGCAACCGTCCGAGTAACCCTCATACCATGTCGTCGATCGCGAGAGCACTCCCAGTCGCCGGCAGAGCGCATTCGCACCGTCGCAATACCCAGGCCCATGCCCACCCCGCGCTGGCGGCGGAACAGGACAAGGTTTTGGATCCAGGCGCCGTCGCTTTGCTGGAAATACTGCGGCGCGTCGCGCGTCTTTTTGGTGCGCCGCCACACAAACACACCCGCGCTGCGCAGCGACGCCACCGCCAGCCAGCCAGTCCCATGGCACCGTCGCGCCTGGCCACATCATCCCGTGGACTCGACATCCAGGGGCGGGGAGATCACTGTTCCCCGAAAGCCAGGGGTATTGTCACGTTTGCTCTCCCGCTTCGCAAATGAATGGCATTCCCGGCATCACACAAGCAGCCGCACAAACTTGCGTCAAGCGAGCCGCCAATGCGGGCAATTCGCAGCGGGTGCATCAATACCAAGCCACATCCCCCTTCATATCTCCATCGTGTTATCGCTGCTACTGGATTGACTTTTCCCTCTCGACCTTCTGCATTCGCTCCTCAAAGATCATTTGGATCCTGTACTTGACGTCCGAAAAATTGTCGATGATTTTCATAAAGTGCTCTCGGTACAGCCGATACATGGAGCAAGCAGAGGTTGCCTTGATCGTTGCGGTTCTTGGGATGTTGCCCAGAAGGGCCAGTTCTGGGGGGGGGTTCAATGGTTCGCCCTTGCATCAGCCATCGCAGCATCGCCAGGCTGGCTCCATACAAATGACAAAGCACCAGAGCTGGCGCTTGTGGCATGCAAACCAACCTCCGAAAAAGGCGCCGCTCTGGAGCTGTCCAACGACCTTGCCCTTGACAATGATATCGACGGTCCCCTGGACAATAAAGTACATGTATGACCCCTGATTGCCTTCCTCAAAGACAACATCTCCGCTGATGTAGAACACCTCCTGAAGTGCCATCGAGACTTCACCGACAAAGACTTCATCGCGACCATCCTCTTGCGATCTGTTGAGGAACGATACTTTTTTGATCATGCTTGCACTGCGCGATGCCGTGAGACGCTGCCAAATTGCGGTTTAGTTCAGTCAGACCGGCAGCTTGGCCATTGGATCCACACTCGTACGCATTGCAGCAGATCGAGTGCAATCGCTTCAAGTGCAAGACCCCTGCGATCAAAGCGACCACGGTCACCCAATTACCACCGAGCCGAGCTCCAAAGCTATGGCTGTTTGTGAAATTCACTTACCCGCCGGAGATCCGGATTAAGCTCGCCGAGAATATCATCCTCGCGAAACACACTCCCGCGATACTTGAGCTGGAAGTACGCGCGCACCCGACTCCTCAGATCCAAGGGCAGTTTCTTATAGGCCATGTACTCGCTGATCTCATCCATCTTCTCCTTGTACAGCTTCTCGCTCTTGTCAAGATCGACGCTGAATGACGATATGAGTGCTAGTGCCGTGCCGTAGATGAGGGCCCCAAAAAATATGGTGATGCCTTGGCACCAGCGTTCAGGCGTTGTGAGGGGCCTGACGTCGTTCAAATTGCGGAAAGCATCGTTAGACTGCATGAAATCAACTCAGCCTTCCAACAGAGGAAGTGATCTCGATAGCACCAACGGTATGGCATCATCGTAGCAGCATCCAACAAGCAACTCGTGGAAAGTGCCTCGATCCTACTTACGTCCATATCGCCGTCACCGGGAATGTGTTGGCCATTGCGGCCCACAGAGACCAGGCATATTGATCAAGCGCAGTCTTTGTCGTTTGAGCAATAAAGCCTTGCCACATCGGATCCTCGTAGTTGCTCCACTGGCCAGCCAAGAACACCATACATGCGTGAAAGTGCAGAAATAGGATCATGCCAAATCCGAGTGAGAACACGGATAGTCCCGATTGACCTAGACCCGTGAACTCGATCATGTTGTTGAGCATGTGGGCCCAGATCGGGGCCTCAAAGCAGTCTGGAAGGCGGTAGAGCCGCAGCAGATAAAAGATCAACAGCGACGATGGTCGATCAAAGGTGCCGCGGAACAAAAAGATCCAGGGAATCGACGTGACCGCGTCCATCCAAAACAGTCCGCGCATATTCATCTCGACACTTTGTTGCCAGTCAAAGGTGATAACTTCGGTTTTGACACGATAGTCGGCCATGGCAGCAAAGTTCTTCCTGAGAGTGCATATGTTGATGATGGTGTCGGCAAGGTAGATCGTGGTGATGATGACACTCTGTGTTTCGGGTGTGAATTCCGAAACAAAGTGGCTGTACTCAAAGGAAGCCACAGTCGTGACTCCGAATATGATCCACAAGTAGATTCCTGAGGCCCAGATCACAGCGACGTCGGCAGAGGAACAACGAGGAACAAGCCGAGTGCGTCAGCCGGTATTGAGCCAGGAGCTTTGGGAAACGGAGAGCAGCCAGGGCGGGAAGCCCATAGTTGCGTCCATGTCACCAAAGCGCAGTTGGAAGCACCAGCGAATTTGCTCGGCCATGTTGATATTGCTTCACTACGGACATCCGCGGAGAAGTGGCACTCGTACTCGTGGCAACGACAGCCACAATGCCTTCCTCTCCCCCGCGAATGTCGGCGTCTGGCACATTACCTGACATGAACGTGATCCAGGTGGTGAAGAAGAAGGACGACGGATGCAAGCCCCACTTGTGTTCGGGAATCAAAAGTCCATCCTGGGTGTCGAGCGACACGCGCGAGACGTTGCGCTTGCCCATTCCCTTCTCGACATCCACCTCCTCTTCCTCCTCTGCCAGCCCGAGATGACGGCTGAGCGTTTTGAGCGGGCGACTTCCATAGATTCGGGCCATGAGCCGCTTGGTCAATCCGGAGCGCAGCTTTCCCGTGATCTTGGTTATGCCTTTGGGAGCAGCGGCGGGTGCTGCTGGCTCGTCCGAGGGGGTGATGCCGATTTGCGGTACAGCCATTCCGCCCTCGTTAACAATGGAGTCGGCGCTGCCAAAGAGAGAGGAGAATTGGGCCACTGAGGTGGCATGAAGGTTTGATGTCCTGCTTCGCTCCAGCGAGTCCGAGTGAACCAGTCTTTCATTGGAGCTGGGCAGCTTGAGCACACTCGACGAAATGGAGGGGTTGGATTCTATTTGGGGGGGGGGAAATGGCAAGCGTGAACAAATTATTCGGTCGAGTTGGCTCCGCCTTGCAAACCTCCGACGAGTCAGGGGTCGAATCCTTGGTGCTGCATTCGGTGCTCTCCCTCCAAACGCGGCGGTTCACTCACGATTCCCCGGCGCGTCCTTCTTCAAGAGGTTAGCCCGAGACTTTTCCAGCGGTGTGTTGGTGTTTCCGGAGTAGAAAAGCTTCCGATTTTCGTTCCGCTTTCTGTCTTCTTGCATGGCTCGCTTTTGCTTGATATGGGTCAAGATCTCCTTGAAAGCGTCGAGCTGCTTGAGCATATGCTCGATGAGCGAAAGCTGCATATCGGTTTGCTCCCGGAGGCCGTGCACGACTCGCTCAAACTGCTCTTGGATGACGGGCATCATGGACTTGAGGCATGGTCTAATAGAGCGAGCGGTGTTGCGCCGCACTATGGTGCAGTTTCCGGTGCTGCGATGGGGTGGAGCGGGCGGGCTATCGTTACTGGGTCGCGGCTGGGGCAAGTCCCTGTCGCTCGATTCCGCTTTTTCGTTTGGATTATTCAATACGGCCTGGTCCTCTGGATTTTCAGAGGACATGCTGTATTCCGAGAGATTTCCGGTGCTCATCTTTCCAGACTGGTTGAGGGGCAGTGCTGGTGAGGATGTGAGGCTGGGAAGCAAGTGTCAAACAGACTGGGGCGACACGCTCCTTGTATAGAGTCAGGGGAAAGCGGGGTTTGATCATATACGCTCAAGAGACAGAGGCTCCTGCCTGATTGGGCCTCTCGGTAGCGTCTAACCTCGTCCTCGCTTCGTCCCTGCTTCGTCCCAGCTGTGCTCGGCTTGATATCGGGACCTGGTTTCGCGCTGGACCCAGTTCCCACACAGGAGCCTGTCACGTGGCACCAGCTTGCTTTTTTTCTCGCTCTCGATCGACCACCCATCCGACACCCGATCTGGACCAACACCCGACCAGGACCAAGACTGGATCGCCGAGACGGCTCCGATCGCAACCCGCCGTCGCCGCCGTGATGAGACTTGCTGCAGAGCCTGCCTTTCTGGCCCTGAGGGTCAGCCAAACTCTGGCCCAACAGCCCCCTCGATACATGCGCTCCGTCGTCCGCAGGGCCCACGGCCACCAGATCATGGTGTTGTCAACCTCTTCCAGAGCGCTGGCCCAGCGCACCGATTCGGCCGACCACATCTCACAGGCCCTGAAGAAGGCCACCCCGCCGCGGTCATCCATGCAGCGGTATTTTTCAGAGCCCTTCGATATCCTGGTATGGCCTGGATGAGGCGGTGCTTTTAGGGCGATCGAGCTTGGTGACGCTCTGGACACGGCAACGAGGGATATCATCGACAACGGACCGGCGGCATCCTTATGACTGCCATCGACCAGTCGCTGCAAGCCTGTGGTCTCTATCGCTACACCCACGTCGTGTTCCGCTGGGCTTGTGCTGAATCGAACGCCATCCTTCCCGCAGTCGCATGGCATGACCTCTCTGGCTGGAGCCATGTGGTCCGTCTCGGCGCTGTTCTTTGGAACCCTGGTTGGCCAAAAGCCCACCAGCCGTGTGGATATCCGCAACATGCACAGGTATGAGGGAATCACTGGGACAGCAGCGTCGGCGGAGTGGCAGTGAGTCTGCCGCAAACCAAGGTCGTCCCAACCAAGCCAATCCAGCACTGTGCCGCGAGGAAATGGACGTGCTCGAAATCAATGCGACGACTCACGGCGGCCATTCCTCCATGGGGACATGATCAGGTTGAAGCATGACATTGTCCGCATCCCGACGCCGCTCGTGTTCCTGGTGATGCCTTGGTTCTGGCCAGTGCTGCCGTCGGCGCTCGGGCGATTCACAGGGCTGTTCCCGTCGTCATTCTATACGGACTCTGCATATGTAAGTTGTTGTTGCCGTTGGACGGGCGGCAGTCTCTGTAAACGGAGGCTCGCGACGCATGCTTCTTGACTTGCCGGGATAGAATCATGAGTCGCTAGGGGTGCTTGCAGCCACTGGCACCATTCTGTCGGCACTTCTTCGGATGTGCTCATGGTCGATGAAATCGCCCACAATGCTTTTGGCAAGTCCGTGACGCTTTGCCAACAACTGGATTGCAGATCGCCAAGCTCAAGCGCAGCCATGAGCATCGCAGCCACTTGGGTCCCAAGATCGTGGCCGACTATTCCAAATTCGCCCAGAAGCTTGAGGCCACTGATCCGTCCGACTTTCATGTGCGAAAGTGGGGACAGATGGCAAGTACTGACGCTGTGTTGCTTGCACTTCATCCTCTCCGATGAGCGAGATGAAAGGGGAGGGTTGGTCGGCGCTCTGGCTGGGGCCGAGCTGCTCACGATTCATTGTAGTCTGTTGGCGTTTGGCATCATTATGCCGCTGCTGCAGGTGCTACTGTTCATCGATATGTCAACGGCTGGCTTGTGTTTATCGCCGCCCCTGACCTATCGCCCGCAACGCATTTGGTTTGCAGGTTGCCAAGAACAAGCCTTCGTACGGCGACTTTCTGGTGATCTATCCCATGATCAAGACCCACGGAAACTGCCTGAACCTGCCGCTGGGTCAGGCCGCCTCCATGACCAGCTACCTCGGCAAGACGGTCCCATACTACCTTCCTCGCCTGGCGGTGGCCAAGTGGGCCCACTGGATCGTGACCGACGACACGGTATGGATCTGCATCGCAAAGGCAATCACGTTGGATTGAGTCAATGGGGATGGCTGTGGTTCTTGTCTTTCAGCAGTGGACTGATCAGGCCGGGCTTGGCTTTGCAGCTGATCCGTCGGGAAGGTGTCAATCAAATGAGCGACTTTGAGCTCTGTGAGGCCCTGGAGGAGCGAGGTATGGTACCTAACCGCCACTCCCCGCAACCTGTGAGCCAAGGACATGCGGCTGTCGGCTCAAGGACATACGGCTATTGCGTCGACGAGATCCGTGGCTTACTTGGTTTCTGAGGCAAGCGCCATGGCGAGGCTGGCCACTGCCGACGACTGACCGTCTGATCGCATTGACCCAGGCTTTATCGAACTGCACAACAAGAGCCGCGAGCAGCTCATCGTGCTGATGAACAAGCACCTTCAGTACATGGATCACGTCTTCCGAACTGTCCGCCAGGTTGCTGCAACCGAAGCCGCCCGTCTTGGAAAGGGCGCTCTGGCCCCAGAAGTCGATGTCCATGGCCTGACTGCGCTGGACTATCCTGCCATTGGCACCTTGCTGATCCTGTCCCGAAGCTTCATGAACATCACCTCTGGCGATCACAGATAGAGTACTTGCAAATGGATCGGGCAGCTCTGCATGGATGGCCGCTGGCCACTCTCTCCGGATCCTGAATACATATGTCCACTCTCCCCACTGCCATCGGCCTCGCAACACCTGGGACTGCATTGGAATCCAGCCTGCAGCGGTCCTGGCTCGCATCCAGGGACGTCCGTATTCGAATGGCGACACCCTCCAAGACAACACTATCTCATTCGGTATGAACTCACTCGTTCTCCGAGCACTCAGCACTCGATGTGTGCCAGGACGCCCGCGAACACCCTGGATTGGACCGCAGCCCTTCTCCAATCAGCATCGGCTCAAGAAGGGCCGACTTGCATCAATTCCATCGCAGCACGGCTCCTCGAGAACGGCTGCCTTTGTTTCGCAGCAGATCTATGGCCAGCACGCTCGCTGGCGACTGCACTCGCTTTCGGGCCCAGATTCTGAATATCGCCGTGTCGCCGCTGCGCAAGCTGGTCGCATCATCGTCCCAGACCGACCACCAACGGCTCTGGCACGCCACCAAAGACCCCTCGTCGCTGTTCGCCCCGTTTCCTCCCGTTTCATCGCACCAGTCCCGCTGCCAGATCCGCCCATCATCACCGCAGCGCTTCCGGCACAGGCACCTGGCGGCATATTCTGCACGCCGCCTTATCTTATCCATTGCGAGTCGCCCTTGTCGATCCTTCCCCGCCCCGCATCCCACCGACCCTTGCGATTGCGCCCCTCTCCCCATAAGTCCATCCCGCTTTCATTGCGCACTCGTTGCCGCCGTTTCCACAATCCTTCTGCGTCCACCCGTCGGCCACTTGCCTTCTTCAAGCGCGCGCTGCCCTCTGAAACCTCAAATATTCCGTTGGGCGTGCCCAAGTAATAATGGCTTCAAACGTAGGTTGTCGCTGGGACTGATTACGCAGCGATTCTTGCCTTGGGTCCAGGCAGCGAGGCCAACTGCGTCTTTGGAGAGGCCACGTTCGTCTAGCCTCGCCAGTTCGCTGCGCTGGCACCGTCCATCGCTCTCCTTCCGTTGCCCTGATGCGATGGCCCCGCATCAATCGCTTGGTGCTGGTGCACCTTGCACACAAGTCGCTCGATCGATTCTAGTGCTCGTGCGATTCAGCCACTCAGTCGATATTTGATTGTCTCGCACTCGATGATATCTGCACCGCCTAATATCACATCGGCTGACGCTATCCCGGACATATATCTGCCCCCCTCTCGCATAGGCATCAAATCAATCCAAGATCGCCGAGCTCCAGAGCCGTCTGGGCATCGAAAAAAAGGTCCTCGATGGAGCCAAGGCCATGCAAAAAATGCTGACCGACCCTCGGCTCCTGGCCGACTGCCAGGTCACCATCACAAGTTCGGAACAGCGCCTCGCCTTCATCGAGAGTGAACTCCAGAAACTCCTTCCCCGACCATCGGTCAGCGGAGCGAGTGCTGCTGCTCCGGCCCTGGCCGAGGCTCCAGAAAAGAATGAAACAGCGTTTGGTCGGTATTGGAGCTTGTGGTATAATGGTCCCAGACCGACCAAGCATTGCAGCTCGGCTGACCGGACGCCCCCCTCCCCCATGAAATCTCTGCCTGTTGCGTCCCAGCTGTTCCATTTGGGCGCCTCTGTATCTTCGTGACAGCGGTTCGTGAAGCAGGATTGAATGCCGTCCCCTCACCTTCTCGCTAACCGCATCGTCGCTCGACTGGCTCTCCTTCAGATTTTCTGCGGGCCGACAGCCGCCTGACTCCAGAAAAAGTCAAGTTCCGCCTGGAGGAGGTCCGAAGAAAGCTGGATCTCGAAACCAAGGTGAAGGCCGGCACGGAAAACATGCTCTCGGCCATGTCCAAGTCGCCTGTCGAGCAAAAGCTGCTCAATGAGCTCCGCGACAAGATTGTTGAAGCAGACTCCAAGATCACCTTCCTCCGAAAGGCCGAAAAGGCCTATTCGGACATGTACGTTGCTGATCCAAGGGACGAAAACGAGGAGGGGCTTCTCAACGGTAGGATTTGCATGCGTCCATCCATCTACATCGGGTGTCGTGCGCGCCGGACCATCGAGAGCCCGTCGTCGGGGCATGGAGGCGCTCACTCAGAATTGTGGTAGAGTTAACTGACGCTTGTGCGCACAACCGATATTCGGCTACGTCGCCACCCGGCTGCTTCCGTACAGAGGTCGGCAGCTCAAGAAAGACAGGTCGAGTCAAGGTCAAGATGCTTGCGTGCCAAAACATCCCTGGGCGACGCGGCGACGATTTGATCGTGGCTGAGGTCCGTGTCGATGGCCACCGCAAAGGCATGACTCGGCCGGTCAAAAGCAAATGGGACGAGTACATTGAGTTCCAAGTCGACAAGGCCAGCGAAATCGAAATCTGCATCAGCGACCGATCCGGTCCGAGCACAATCCTTCTGTCCTTCCTTTGGTTCAAGCTGTCGACCATGGAGGACGAGCTCAAGAGGTCCAACGCCAATCCCGGTGATATGGGCGAGTTTGCCCTTGAAATGGAGCCCAGCGGGCAGGTCTCCCTCAAGCTCGGATTCGGTACGTCATGACGGTGACCACGCCACATCGGCACTCGCACATCCATCTTGACCCGCATCAGCACTCGCACGCTTTCGAGCTGGTGCAATCCCGCTCACGCCTTGATGTCCCCGCAAATTCTGCGTTCGTTCAATCCAACGACGATCTCGGCGCCACCGTGACTGTACAGTGCCCATCTCGCGTGGCCAAGCTGGCCAGGATCAGTTGGCTCGTCGTGGGCCTGTCCAGAAAGTTTATCCTCGGAACGGGCACAAGTTTCTGGCTCAGCAGTTCTATCAGGTGCTCCAATGCGCTCTTTGTCAGGAGTTTCTGAGCGGCCAGGGCTACCAGTGCCAAAGTGAGTCAGTTTGGTGTCGCTGATGTTGCCTGTGTTGCCGAGGGGGGAGGCTACCACACCAACACCCACCTCACCGCCACTGCCGCAATCCATCGTCTGACATTCCGCCTGACTTTACTCTGGCTGATTTAGACTGTCAGTACACTTGCCATGCGCGCTGCTACATGCGAGTCATTACCAAGTGTATCACGAAGGAGGAGATCAACGATAATCAGGTAAGGCCACTGTCTCCATACGCTACGCGGCCATTGCAACCCTCTCAGCCAATATGAAGGACATCGCATCGCAACCTGCACCGTCCCTTGATCGCAGCGTCTCTCTGATCTCACTTGAGTGCCCTCGGATATCCTGAGATGCGTGCACTGGCTCCATGCCCGCGACGCTAAACTTGTCTGTGTACGTGTGCGCCATTGCCATGATGCCGGCATTATGCTGCAGGATCCGTCCAAGGATAAGAACACCGGGCAGCTTCTCAAGTACAACATTCCACACCGCTTTGCGCTCTCGGCCAATCTGGCTGCGTCGTGGTGTGCCCACTGCGGCTACATGCTTCCGATCGGCGTGAGCAAGACCATAATGAAGTGCACCGAGTGCGGAAAGGCGTGCCACAAGGATCACATGTGCATGATGCCACATTTTTGCGGCCTGGACCCACAAATGGCCGACCAGCTTGTCGAGGCTTTCGAGCAAGCCGAGAAGAAGATGCATTTGCGTGAGCTTGAAGAGGCTGCCAAGGCTGCTGAGGCCGCGAAGGCCGAAGAGGCAGCGTTTCCACCGCCTCCGCCCGAGTTCACCACGCTTCCGTCCGTGGATCATCACGGCCACCCAACCCCGCCTGCGCGCAAAGAATCGTATGATACTCCTCATGGACCTTGGGAGAAAATCGCCATTCCGCCTCGCTCCTCCTCTAACGAATTCGGGAATCGCTTGGTCGCCATGAGCCCAAGTCCCAGTGGCGATATCTCCGCATTAACTTCGCCTACGGGCCAAACCGGATTCCAGCTCCCTCACGGAATGTCTTCTCCGGATGGCTCTCTGGATGCCTCGTCGAAGATAGCGACGACGGCCCAAGGCTCACAGAAACCGCACTCCAGACAGCCCTCTCCGCCACAGTCAGTCCAACAGCACGCTGAAAAAAGCGCGGCCACAATGTCGACTGTTTCTTCGCAACTCAGCCAATTGCAGCTCGAGAAACCCAAGGACGCAGACTCCAGCGTCAGACCCAGCGTCACGTCTCCTCCTCGCGAGCCGCTCTCACAGTCTCCCCCAACACTGCCTCCGATTGCCGTATCCCAATCCCAGACACAACCTCCGCCACAGTCTTCCCAGACCCAGTCGTCATCATCGTCGTCGCGCGCACAGCAGTCCTCAGCCCATTCTCAGTCCGGAGATGTCGCCTTCAGACCACCGGCAACTGTCGTTGTCACGAAGCCTCGCAGAAAGGTGGCTATTTCACTAGAAGATTTCAACTTTATCGCCGTCTTGGGTCGAGGCGCCTTTGGCAAAGTCATGCTCGCCCAGGACAAGCTTACGAAGGAGCTGTATGCCATCAAGGCACTCAAGAAGGAATTCATTATTCAAAATGACGATGTTGCCAGGTAGAGTGACTTGCGCTGCGCGTAATGCGGATGGCCCCGGCTACCCGATGCGCCTCAGCCGCTCGAATGGTATGTGGTGTCTCTGCCTCTGATACCCCGGGATTGACTCGGTATAACCAACCTTCAGCTGCAAGCTCGAGAAGCGCATCTTCCAGGCTGCCAGCCAAACCAAGCATCCCTTCCTGGTGAACCTCCACTCCTGCTTCCAGACCGACTACCGCATCTACTTTGTGATGGAGTATGTCTCGGGAGGCGACTTGATGTGCCATATCCAGGAGAAGAAGCGCTTCTCCCAGGGGCGAGCCAAATTTTATGCCTGCGAAGTACTTTTGGCACTGGAGTTTTTCCACAAGAACAACATCATCTATCGGTAAGCCAACCAACCGCACTTGAGCTCGGGTCCGAGACCAGGAAGGTACACCGCCAGCCATCATGTTGCTAATCAGCAGATGACGCCAACAACTTCCAGTGACCTTAAACTCGATAACATCCTGCTTATGCCCGATGGCCACATCAAAGTCGCCGATTACGGTATCTGCAAAGAAAACATGCACTACGGAGACACCACCAGGACGTTCTGTGGCACACCGGACTACATGGCTCCCGAAATTTTGCTGCAGAACAAGTACGGCCGCGCCGTGGACTGGTGGAGCTTTGGCGTTCTGATCTACGTCATGCTCGTTGGCAAGGTAGGTCTTAAATCAAGACGGCGGTCGAGGCGATTGGAGCGACGCCATGGTGGAACCCCTCCTAATCTAGCCGACCATGCACTCCGAAACAGTACCCTTTCCACGGCGACGATGAAAATGAGATCCTTGAAGCCATTCTGGATGACTCTATCGAGTTCCCCTCGAATATGCCCAAGGAGACACTGTCGGTCCTGCAAGGGGTATGACAGTAGAAGCTCAGCATCGTGCGGGATGGCGGCCGAAGCGGCCAAGTGTCTCTGTGGTGGCTCTGGAATCAGCCGTATGTGCCGGAATATGGGAGCGAAGCCGTGTCTTGCTGACACCGCTCTGGTTAACATTCTCCACACAGCTCTTGAACAAGAATCCCGCCCGACGGCTTGGAAGCGGACGGTCCGATGCCGAAGAAATCAAGAAGCATGCCTATTTTGCCGGTGTCGACTGGGAGGCCTTTATGCAAAAGCGAGTCGCACCCCTCTTTGTGCCCACCATCGTAAGCCGAAAGACCCTTGTAGCTGCCGCCCCGTTGGCGAAAGCATCACTTAATTTGGGGGTCGGAGTATCAGGGCTAACGCACTGATGCGAGGCTATGTGCACCCGCGTTTCTGCGCAGACGGTGTTGCTGACCAGACACACCCGCTTGCTTCTTTGCACATAGGGCTCTCCAACCGATACATCCAACTTTGACCGCGAGTTCACAAAGGAACGCCCGGTGCTGACGCCAATGAACTCGGTCCTTTCCGCTGCAGATCAGCTGGAGTTCAAGGGATTTACCTTCATCTCCGAGTGGGCACAGGCCGCTCGCGCCGAAGCATCGCAACGCCAGGCAGCCGCCACAGTCCCTGCTGGCCCCACACTCCCTGTTAGCGTTGCATCGCCGCCATCGTCGTGAGCGGCGTTCCGGTGAACGGCTGTATTTATCAGCCCCAACGACCTATCGGACAAACTCACCATCACTGCATGATTATTGTGTTTCCGGCCCACCTTTGCACTTTCAGTCTAGCAAAGAACCGGATGGCTCGCGCTCTTACAGCGTTTCCAGAATGAAATGGGACACCCCCCGTTTTTAACCAGGGCGTTGTTTCTGGAACCTGAATACACGCCCACTCATTGCATTCATGGCCAAGCAAGTATGTCCAAGGAGACCGAAGTGGTGATTGCCTTTGGGAATGCATCCTGGAAACAGGGGAGGGATATGCTTCCAGTCCCAGGAGACTCAGGTTCGCCAAGTACTTTGAGCAATTCCACCACCACCAGAGACGCCCACCAGACCGATCCGTCTCCAAGATCCATGTGTGCTCGGTGAACGAGTTCAACACATCACAGGTGTGCTCACACTGCCGGGAAGCCAAGCGACTCGAGAAGGTCGAGCATCTTGATATCGAGAAACCACACTTTGTCCGGAGCTGTGCAAGCTGCCATACGCTGTGGGATCGAGACATCAATGCCTCAAGGAACATGATCTCGGTATGCCAGTCGATCATTGCCACAGGAGATCGACCGGGTGTATTCAAGACCATGCTTCCCAAGCCAACCAAAATCACTCGATTGCCAACCAGGACGGGAAACAATCCCATGGCCTGCCCGCTGGGCCTACAGTCAGTCAGCGGGGTTCAGACATCTGAAGCCAGAAAGGGGAAGTGTCCCGTTTCTTTCTGGATAGACTGTAAGAAGCTGTAGCTCGCGACATGAATCGGGACACCGTAGACTCATCGTGCTTGAAGTACACACATTCATCGTTCAAAACCCGGATGCCCCTTTTATTGCATTCACAGCTAAAGACAAAGTGACCAAAAAAATCGGGCGCCTCGCTTCCTCTATATCAGGCGTTGCCATTCTCCGAGACTCTCCGTATTTTGCACCGCGAAGGACTCACGAGAGAATCCGATCCAAAAAGTCGTTGGGATCAACAGGGGCACTATCGGCTTTGCCTCCTGAGAGAGTTCGCAACCGCTGCGGGAACGCCCCCCCCCATATGGGATGATAAACCGATATTTAAGAGAATCGAGTCAGATACCCTCAATGGCTCAAAGAGCAAGATGCGCCAGGCAGATCCGGTAGATGTTCGTCCTGGTCTCTGCGCAAACAAAGCCAGCTTGGCTATCGCACCACGCTTACCTTTCGCGGTGATTTTGAGCTCTGCGCTTGCTTCGATCCGCCCTTGCCGGTGCCGTGAGGGGTAGATCGTGTTTTCAGCGCCCCCACGGATAGCTTCCCGCGCCGTCGCTGATAGGCAAGTAACACTGAGGTTCAGACCATCTTGTCCATCTGCCGCAAACGATATATGCGGCATCAAAGCCTTGCCTGGCCAAGGGCGCTCAGTTACCTTTATGATGCGATCGGCAATGTTGTCGCCCTCGTCGTCTCCACTGCGCAGCTTACGCTTGAATGCGAGCGAGGCTGAAACAACATCTTGGGCTCTCTTGGGCTTGGGTGTGTTCTCGGCCCTCCGCGGTTCCGTCCCTGGGTAATCGTCATTCTCGTTGTGACGGGTATCTATGGCGGCACGCAAAGCGATAGGCGCCGTTGGTCGCCGGCCTTTGGCTGCGAGATCACGCACGAGATCAAATGAGGAGTCCAAGATCATTCCTATGGACTTTCGCGCTGTCGTGGGTGATTTGAGCAGGTCATTTGGGCGCATAGGAGGCGATGACCCAACGTCTCCGAAGCGCGGCGATCCCGAATGGCCTTTCTTGCTCTGGCGATGTGGCGTGGCAGGCAACTGCGAGCGCTGCTCTTGTGAGGGTTCAGGGACCGCAGACGCGGGTGCTGGGTTGCTGCGAAGATTGATGGGTGTAGCGCGAGTCCTTTGCGGCTTCTTATTTTTATCTCCCAGTTCACCGTTGGCAGCAAGGATCTTGGATGACGAAGGCCGACTGGAAGGATTAGATAGGATGGGCCTGGGGTTTGAGTGAGGCGTTCCAGGCGCCTTTGTCGATGACGGTGTCTGTGGTTCGGTACGTTTTGGAAAGATGGGTCGCGGCCGCCGAGTGTCCGGAGACTCAGTTGGTGCCGAATAAGGAACCACGGGGAAGAACGGAAACGGAGGATACGTCGGCATTCCATAGTAGGCTTGCGGGGGATAGAGCATGGGAACATTGGATTGGCTGCCCATGCTCATGAGCTGCGGAACCGCCGCAGCCATGGCGGGATTATTCTTGATGTCAAAGAGTCCCATGGGATTGAGGGGCCCGAATGGCACGGAGCCCACCGGCGGCACCACTGGAGGCATTATCGATGCCGGTAACCCCGTTGGAGGTCCAATCGGATGGGTCCCCACAGCATCGGTTGTAGAAACAAGCGGGCCGGCCGAGTCGTTCGGCCCAGCAGCGGTTGGTGGAGCCGAGGACGTATCCGTCACTCGCGCGGCCTGTGCTGCATCAGGCGGTGGCTCTTTAAGCAACCTTTGAGAAATGATTCGGTTGAGCCGCTCGAAGATGGCAGGGATTTTTTCGAGATGGCATTCGCCAACCTCGTGCAGCGAGTACATGCTCGCCCATGTCATGAGAATCAGCGACTTTGGGTGGTGGTCTAAGAGCTGAGGCAGGATTGCTTCGGATCGAGTGGCGCCGAATGCATGCACCGCCTGGGATCGAGAGCATTCAGGATCAATAATACATCTGGACACACACTGAGGAAGCAGAGCCGTTCAACGCCACAGTGTGAATGACAGCGCAGGCATACTCCAATACAATTCTCACCATTGCCACAAGCTCGCGCTCGGAAATAGTGAGTGGCTTGAATGGCTTCCAAAACAGGTCCTGAATGGCGGATGGAGGAGGGACGAACAAATACCATCAGAGAACTATCATGTGAGTAAAACGGCGGCCAATAACGGTGGACATAATTCGATCATACGCGAGAATCAACAGCAGGCATTACTCGAATTGGGTTGTTCGACAAAACAACACGACCGAGAAGCGTCTTGATTCGAGAATTGAGCTGCTGATGGGTTCGTGTCGGGAGCAAATGGGCCCGGATTGACGATATGCCATTCAAGCCAAAGAACTGCAGTCCTTTGAGAAGAAGCTGATCTTCTTGCTCCATAAAGTAGGAGTTTGGTCTTCGCACTGTGGGAAACGGAGGGAATGGAGAGCACGGTTAAGCCACGTCATGGTTAGTTCACCCAGTGAGTTGATTGTGTTATCACAGAATCTGTCGCCACTTCCAGAGATAACAACAAGAGAGTGGCTGTGTGAAAGTCACCCAGAGAACAGGATCGACAGCAGCATGTCGTCGAAACTCGGCGCTGAGATCACAGGATATCTGGCGATGAATACGCAGAACGATACAAACTTCGCAGCACTGTAGGATGAAGCTTGGGATCAAAAGCTTGTCCGCACATATTGAGAGCCTTTTCGAGGCCCTCTGGCCAAGGAAGGTAATACGAAATGCGAGGCGCCAGGCCGCGGCGACGAAACCGTTTGTTGAGATCTGCGCCGAGAACCTGCTGCTTTTTGTTTTCTTCTTCAAGACGCTTGAGGAACTTTTTCTTCTCCTGAAACGTGGAGACGAGCTCGTATGCTTGCTGGAATTCCCGATGACGGGTGCCGCGCTGGTCCAGAGGAATGGCCACGACATCTGGGACTCGTTCGAGATTCGGAATATCGTAGAGGTTCGTGAAAGTCGGATCTAGTGAGGAGTGGGCAGCGGTCGACTCCTGCTTGCATTGGAGTAGCTCCCACTGGAAAGGACATGAACACAAGAAAGAGCGTCTACCATCAGTACGGTTGCATCTTTTCACAGGAAAAGGCTGTGACTCCAGACGCTAAATCAGACGCGGCTGTGTTCGCGCCAGCCCAAGACAATTCCACCCAAGCAAAGTCCATGATCGTGCCGCCATGCACAGCCTACCATCTGGTTTTGCCAGTCTTCAACTTCGGGATGACTGTCGCCTTTGATCTCCTTCATCATCGTCGAGGCCTGAACAAGAAATTGGAAATTCTGGGACAGCTGTCGCCTGAGCATGGATATTTGGTCGGTGCTGAATGCGGATCTGGAAGAGTAACAAAGTCAGGCAACCGATTGATTCTGAAGGGTGTTTTGATGTTGTGTCGACCAAGGGAACCAACCTTTCGCAGTCCCAGTCGATTGGACGCAGGGTCGGGATCAAGCTGTCATCAGCGTCATCGGTTTCCAGGTAATCTTCGAACAGCAAGTCCAACTCGGTTTCTGCTTTTCCAAGGGGACAGGTTAACATTCTTTCCCGTCGAATGTGGATGATACAAGACTCATCATCAGGAAAGACTCGATAGAAGTCACCGATGGTGGCCCAAGACATGGAGCCATCGCATCAGGACAACGCAGGGGGCGAAGCATTTACCTTCAGGCACGTCCGCAGTGTCATGACCGACGTCTTCGGCAGAGACAGGGGCAGGGACAAGAGCTTTGCTGGAGCCAGCCGAGCCTTTTCCGGCCCCAACTTTCGAAATAGCGATCCGCTTTACCTTGGAAAGGCTTGACCTTGCTTCCAGAGCAGGCTCTGCCTTTGCACTTTCGACAGACGAGTGAGCTGCAGAAGCACCGGCAGCGCCAACGGCCCGCTTTGACGATTGACTGGCACTCCGTCTAAGCTCGGGTTTCGCTGGAGTTTGGCTTATCGCCGAGCCGCCGGTACCGCCTTCGTCAAGGATACTGTCGACGACTGTAGTCGTCGTTGTTACAGTCGTGATGCGGCGCTTGATAGTCTTGCTTCCGTTAACGCGTGGCTCCTCGATAATCTCTTCGGTTGTGGTGGTTGTGGTGATCAGCTTCCTCTCGCCACTTCCTCCGCGCAGTAATGACGACGCAGAGGCCGTCATATCTAGTTCCTCGAGCTGCTCCTCCTTCAAGTTCGCTTGGCGTGCGTGTTGCTTGATCATTTGTTGGACTAGCATATCTTCTTGGTCATCGCCAACATAGTTTGCATTGTCGTTGTTGTCAGTGATGGAGGAGGCCCTGCTTGTGTATCGATGCGAAGGAGTACCGGCGGCTATGGTTGAGCCATTGCGAACCTCTTCATCTGATTCGCCGACAGGATCGTTGACACCGACTTTACTTTCATAATCCGTCCAAGCTGAGGGCGGATCATCTTGATCTGATATATAGAGATCGCTTGATAGATGAGGTTGATGCTTGGAAGCATCGTGATCGCGGGCGTTTGAGTTTAGATGTCCTTCGGCCAATTCACCGACTGCATTGCGTGGGTGACTCACATCCCTGCCACCAGAGAGCAGAGCCTCGTTTGCCGTGGATGACTGGGATGGTGCAATGCCCGTGCGGGATTTTGAATATCCATAAGCGTGCTTGGGAGGTACAGGAGCTACAGCGTGGATATGCTCCCGAAGACCCCATGATTCTTGAGCACCGTACTCAGGAGCCAGCGATACGAGAGCGCTCGGGTCGGACTCGCTATTGCTGTCGTCATCGGCATCCTCCAGATGCTGGAGCTGCTCCGGAGGAGGTATTTTCTTCTGGTGTGACTTTTTGAACGTTGGAGGGACGACGTTGGATTTGGGACGGGCGACTTTTGAAGGAGGTGGAGAGGTAAAGATGTCTTTTGAGCGCTGTGAGCTCGATGGAATATCCGCTGGGTGTGGCGGCTCCTGCTTGATGGGCACGAGCAATGGCATCGGTGCAATCTGTTTGTGCTTGTTGGTGGAATTTGACGGCAAGGCTGATTTAGCGGCAGTTTTTCTTGCGTTGGGAGTCTTGGGCTGGTTCGGTTGGTTCGTGGGGCGGTCTTGGGCCATCGTCGATACGCTTGGTGCCAATGGAAACACCGATGGGATTATTCCTGGCGGCGGACAGAGAACAGCACCAGAATTGTTGGGATCCGCATTCCATGCCATCCATGCTTGAGGGTTGAATGCCAGGGATCCATCGACGCCATGGGGAAGCATGCCTGGGAAGATGTATGGCATGGGGGGAAGGGCGACAAAGTCAGGTGAGGCAGCCACGCCAGGGACGAGGGAAAGATTTGCGGATGTCCCGGACGAGGGATCTGGATTCGAGATGGCTAGTGCCGGGGCTGCCTGAGTCGGTGTCCCCTCTTGGGTCTGAGGATCCACTACATCCTGCGATGTCCTTGGCGGAACCATGGCGCCACCAAAATGGCGTTCGAGCCAGTGAGGATCGACAGCCATGGTAGGTATGAATGGTGAGAACGGCAGGGCAGTGCTATGCAGAAGTGGATGGCTGGGAGGCATGATAGCAGACAAGCCGGCGGAAGGGAGCGACTTTCCATCGGCACCAGTGGGGTCTTTGGAGCCAGATACTTTGGAGTTGGGGGTTTTCCGGGGAAGGGGGAGTTTTTTCTTTTTATCCTTGCGGAGATCGTCGCCGAGATCAGACCGACTTGCATCGGCGCCGACTCCAGAGGAAACGGGCATATTTTCCTTTGCCGAGGGTGAGGCCAGCGGAAACGAAGTGAGCCTGTGAGTGAGTCGTGGAGTCGTCGGGACTGAGAAATCTGAGTGGGTCGGGGTTGCGGGAAGGGCAGCGGTGATCTTTTGGGGAGCGTTGCTGAGCCTGCTGGATCTGGTATTTGAGGGTGTCGACGGGACGACAACATTCGTCTTGGATGTGGCATCCTGCAGCGGCATGCGGTTGGAGCTCGGAAGAACGGTCCCAGGCTCCTTCTTGATTGGGATGCTGCCCTCTGCAATGATCTGCTTATGTCGCTCTATGCATTCGTTTGCTTTTCTCCCCAAGCTTGCAGCGATCAGCCCCCACTTTTCCCCATTGTTCTGGACTGCTTCAATGAGGCGGGCGTCCTCCAGCCGAGACCAGGATTTCATTGCAAGCCACTCGCAATGAGACGTGTCCAAAGCTTGGCACAGGTGAGGGACGGTTGGAGGTAATAAGGGCAGCCGCTCGAGGAGATGAATGAATCTGAGGAGACCGATGCGAGCGACAGAAGGCCGTGGTAGAGACGCTTGGAACAGCCAAAAGGGCCAGCAGACACCGGAGAGAGGCGAATGCGAGCCAAGAACCGGACGAGAAGGCGGGTGCATGGCGCGCGATGTCCGCAATGTTGCCAGATTTGGTCAAATGGACATGGGCCAGGAAAAGGCAAACTGGAGGCCTTCTGCGGAGGCTGGTGACAGGAATATGGCCGCTCCTGGCGACAATCACCAAGGCACCAGGGTGTGCATCCGGCGCCTCGAATGATGTTCTCGACACAACCGGGACAGAGATGCAAGGGCCTCGATGTCAATGTAGTCATGATATGTCGTGGAGGACAATTGCATCAATGTCATCACCACCAGAGCCAGTTTCAGAGGATTCGGATCGGTGCCGAGTCCACCATGCGCCTGCAGGCCCCAGCAGCATCCTCCAGTCTCGAATCGAGTCTTGTGTGAGTCCAAGAGCTGGATGCGCCGGCTCAATCGCCACTGAGCCTAGTTCTGAATCTGCAGCATGCCGAGCTGCATCAGCTTCTGCAACTTTGCTGCCAGATCGGAATCGGCGCTTCTGGTCACCCTGCAGAATCATCCGGCTCAGTCAACGCTTGTCGGCCCAGAGGTGCTCGCCCAGCGATCATGGCCCAGCGATCATGGCCCAGCGATGCTCGCTCGGCGGTCGGCTGGCACCACTCCAGCTGGCACCACTCCAGCTGGCACCACTCCAGTTGGCACCACTCCAGTCGCCCGGACATGACTTACTCTGCCAGGAGCAGAGGATTGCTCCGACCTGCAGCAATGATTCTCTGGATTCTGGGATCTCGCAATGCCGCCTGAGCCTCGGGATCTCGCTGCACCCGCTCGACCAGCTCCTGTTCGTGAGGCGGAAGTTGCTGCTGGAGCTCGACGGCCGGCTTTGTGGTCCTGCTGCGAGTGCTCTGTGGCTCCACTACTTCCAGATGGGATCCCATCTGGCCGGCAATCTCCCGGAAAGCCATCAGCAAGTCTGGTCTGGTTGAAGCGTATTTGCGGATGCAAGTCTGTGGATCGCGCTGCATCTCCTCGAGGACCACTGCAAAGAGCGGATCGTCCATGGCCCGACGCAGACCAGGCTTTGCCTCGATGGTCTCGATAAAGTCGGGTGTGATCCACTCTGGACATGGAGCAGCTGCGGTTAGAGCTGCGGACTGGGCAGATGCGGTGGTGGCAGATGCGGCGCTGATGGATGTGGTGTCGATGGATGCAATGCCGATGGATGCGGTGCTGGTGGATGTGGTGCTGGTGGATGTGGTGCTGGTGGATGTGGTGCTGGTGGATGTGGTGCTGGTGGATGCAGCCAGGATCGAGCGTCTCTTGCGTCCCAGTTCCCACACTTTCGCAGCGACCATACCCTGCTTGTTGGCGAGAGCTTGTCCCATCGCCTGCTGCACCTCGCTGAAGCGAAGGCTCGACTCGTCGGTCGTCTTTGGACGGATGAAGGGCATTGGTTCTGCGGCACTGGTCTGGTCGGATTGCTTGGACTCGTTGGGCTGGTTGGGCTGCTTGGGCTGCTTGGGCTGGTTGAACGGCTTGGGAACAGAAGCAGCCGCTCGACTGAAGAAACCCTTCTTGAGTCCTCCAAAGTCGGTCGAGGCTGGTGTGTCCGGGGCCGTTTCCGTCGGCTGGCATGGCAGTCAGGATGGATGGGCGAGGGACAGAGGAACCACATCAGCACGGCCGAGGGACAGAGGAGCCACAGCAGCACGGCCAATGCACATCCCTTCGCGAGAAGGACATCGGACAAGACATCCCAACAAGCACCATGCCGAATGCACACCTTGGTCGCAGCTGCTTCTTGTGCCTTGAGGCCGGCCTTGGGAGCCCGGTCGGTGCCGGGTGTCAGCACTGTCGAGTGGGAGTCGCAGGTCAGGGCTCGTCGCTGCCTGCTGGCTGATGCAACAGCACCGACTTCCGATGCAAAGCGGCCGATTCCGGCCAATGCAGAGACACCGATTCTGCTCGCAACGCACCCGATGCTGGCCAGAGTCGCTGATGCTGGGCCATGAAGACGCTCATGTCCTCGAGCGGCGGGGGTTCGTCACCAGAGCCATCTGCTGGAGCACATTGGTCAACGAGTCTGCATTCCCACTCTCTCGCGGAGTGACTGACGGACTGACGGACTGACGGACTGACGGGCTGTGATGCTGCTTCGTCATGCTCCAGACCCTTGCGTTTGCAACGGCCCATTGCACGAGCAGATGCCAGCGACTGTGCTGGGTGGATGCCGCCCAAAGACATACCTGTGGTGCGTATCATGGTGCCTGTGAGCTACTGCAGGGCCAACGGGATCTTGAGAGAAGTCGGTTGGTGCGGGTCTGTTCTGGATCGTGCTTGGGTCTGTCCGGGATCGTTGTCGGCATCGATATTGGCGCGCAGGGTATGCAAATGGCTCGATATTGCCGCCGGATTGCGGCCGGATTGCCGCCGGATTGCCGCCCAGGTTGCCGCCAAGCTCGGCTGCAGTGTTGCGAGATTGTCTCGCTGGCGGGTCTGGGCTTCGTCTTTGCATCTGCATTGGTCGAGCCGATGAGTGCCTTGGACGAATACGAGTCTGACCGCAATGTATGGTTCTTGCACCGTTGTTGGACTGCCTTGGTCGTCCAGCACAACAGCCAGACTGACTCTGTTTGCTCACACAGATCCAAGAGTCGATTGCCGCAAGCGGGTTGATCGAAGATGTCTATGAGCGTGTCTCCAAGGAACTGAGGTTGGAGGTGTGGTTGGAGATGTGGCTGTTGATGCATGTGGTTGGAGTTGCATGTGGTTGGGGACCCTTTCCTTTGGCCATCGATGCTTCAGTTGCTGACTCCTGTGATCCTCGTCCATCACGGCCCATTTTGACGACGCTCTGTATCGACGGTGTCCAGACAGAGCCTCTCGGACCCGGTGCGAGCCTTGGGATCGGCAGATGCGATGGAGCAAGAAGCCTGCATCGCTGTCGGTCGAGATCATGGCGGACGAGCAAAGGTCCCAGCGACAGCGACAAAGCCTGGGTGCCGCTATTTGAGAATCGAGCTTGGCCAAGGGAGAGCATTCCTTGGGCTCGAGGAGATCCAGGAGGTTTGCCGACATTGTGCAAGAGTGCTGCAAGGGCGGGGAAGGTGCTGGGAAGGTGCTGGGAAGGTGCTGGGGAAAGCGCCGCAACCAATCAGGACTTGGTCTCGACCAGCTCCAGCCAGTCTCGATCAGGGTGGATCAAGATCGATCGACCTTGATCAGCGGCGACCAGGCGGGGCCAAGCCGGAGGCAAGTGATGGGGCATTCCGAGAGATCGGCAAGCCGGCTGACATGGCTCTTGTGCTGCAGGAATCGACATGGCTCAGTCTGGATGTGCAATTCCGAGCACAGCGACTCTCGACATCCCTGGTCCCGTCGACGACTGATCCCCGCTTCAGCGAATCGTGGATGATTGAGCTTCCGGTCTGACTCGATTGCGACGGTGGCGTGACGGATCTGGTGGTCCGCATCTGCAACTGGCTCCTATCGCCATGTACAATCGGCTCCTGTTGTCACGAGCAATTGGTTCTCATCCGCCCTCTCTATTGCCATCTGCTCCAGCAAGCCGATTTGCAGTCGATATCCAGCATTGGCGACCGGCTCCACTTTGTCGCCATCCGATCCGACGGACACTTCACCCGATCTGTCATTGGCTCAGCTGTGGTCGAGTGGCGAGAGGTAACGATGTGCTCCGGACCAGAGCATCCAGCATTGGCACCAGCACCAGCACCAGCACCAGCATCCAGCACCAGCATCCAGCACCGGCACTGACACTGTATCTGACACAACGGCTTGCGATTTTTCGGACAATCCCAGGTGCTGGTCGCTGACAAAGTCTCTGCTTTCGCCGAGCTGAGAGAGGTTGGCAACAGCCAGCTGACGGCTGGGCTCGTCGAGCTGACCCTGGAGCTGTTCCCAAAGCCGACGCAATTCCTGGATCGAGATGAGCTCGAGTTTCTGGTGGGTTGGTGTGGGTTGGTGTGGGTTGGTGTGGGTTGGTGTGGGTTGGTGTGGGTTGGTGTGGGTTGGTGTGGGTTGGTGTGGGTTGGTATGCGATGCATGGATATGATCCTGTCGGTCGGTGGACAGAGCCGCCGATGCAGCTTGTGCAGTTCAGCCTGAGTGTCTGGAGAGGCCGGCGGCAGAGCCTTCGCGCTGGTGGGAAATGCATCGTTCCTGCCAATCGCTTCGCTCATGGGAAGTGCATCGCTCGTGCCTATCGCCTCTGACACTGCGCTCGATTCTTGAAAGTTTAGATCAAACGGGAGGAGCGTGCCATCACGGATACCGCTCGTCTGTTTCACCTCTATGCAAAGCAGGCAAGTCACTTCTCGACAGCACCATCTGCCGGGCTCAGACATCCTTGGTGCCGAGGAGCTCCGAGCCTCGGAGAGGACCACAGCACCACCGCACAGCAGGCCACAGGACAGCTGGGCCAGGTGCGCTATTGAAACAAAAAGGACAGCTGGGCCGCAGGACTGCACCTGACTCTGCGCCGAATGTCTGCGATCCGATCCAATCCCGTCGCCAGTGGTGGTCAGACTTTCTGCAAATCCGAAGCACCCATGCGAATCGGCTGGTCAAGATCTTTGCACTTGATGAACAGGGCCACCGCAGCCCAGTCACCGGATACATATATCCGATCGAAGGTATCGCTGCTCGAAAGGACTGGCGGCCGGCTTTGCAGGGATGAGTCATTGGGTCAGCATCGAGGAGGCGTCGGCTGCGAGATCGCTGAGATCAGCACTGGGATCGGCTGAGATCCGTGCCGGGATTGACTGAGACACTGGCTATGGGACTCAGTACCGGGCCGTTGGTTGAGGAATCAGCTTGTTTGTGACTGGCGCTGATCAAACGACATCCCACAGCCGATTCCATCGAGAGCCCCCGACATGCGTTGCGCTTTGTTTCTCTGATTCCGTACCACAAAATCAAGCCTGTCGGTGAGCCAAAGTATGATGTCGTCGGGCGTGCAGCAGCCCACATCACGCACTGCAGTTGCTCGGAGGACGGTGGCTTCGATCATGCGCAACAGAGCGGGATACTGGGACTGGGTGCGACGGATATCTGGGCTGCTGTCAAGAAGCGATGGAGTGCTGTGACGGAGTGGTGGAGTGGATGTTGTGGCAGACGTGTGGGCTGTATCGAACAACGCACTGACAACTGCATTCAACCCAGTGCCGATATCTGGCAGAGTCTGCACACCTTTCTGTGTGCCGGCCATGGCGATGCCCACGACCACAGCATACTCCTGTGCAATCTGCTTCTCGGTGAGTCAGCGCTGCGTCCGAGTGATGCCCCGGAGCGATGCGGCGGGACTGTCGACTGAGGTGCCGAGCCCGCCCACGAATGTGGTGGGATGGCCAGCTGATGCGCCAGGCAGCTACTGATGCCATTCGATTGCGTCGCCAAGGGTTTTCTCTGGATGCATATGTTGCATGCGGGGTTGGACGAGACGGCACAGCAACCTGCTGGGTTGTGACGATTGATGTGTCTGGTGAGTGGGCCATCGATGGTGCTCTGGTGGGGGTCTGGTGGTGGTCTGGTGGTGCTCTGGTGGTGTTCGACACCAGAAGTTGTGCCGAGCAGGCGACAGGCATTCAAACACCGAGCTGCTCGACATGCGAGCCCGTCGGTCACCCAAAGACAGAGACGCAAGCCAATCGACTATGCTGACATGGTGCCTGGCAGGCGATGTTCATATCTGGGACCCGCTGCGTGGGATACGGTACAAGCCCAACGACCCGCATCCATATCGCAACATTGGCTGTCTGTTCAACGGGGAGACACTCCTTGCCAATATCCAGGTGAGGCATTGCATGGTGCGGTGTTGGGCGGTATGGTGCGTGAACGAGCGACCTGGTGTGTGTGGAGCGACCTGGTGTGTGTGGAGTGGGATTCATCGATCCACCCACACCCACATCCACATCCACATCCACATCCACACCCACACCCCTCAGTCGTGCGACTCGGTCGACCGCTGCAGCTTCAACTTGGCGGATCCGTCGCAGTGGAAGATGGTTTCGGCAGAATCTCTCCGATCCATGAGGATCGCGGCGACCCCAGGATTCGGCTTGTCGCTCCGGCCATGTCCCTCGTCGTGGTGCTCGCGGCAGACCGAGCTCGAAATCGCCGACCAGATCAAGCAGTACATATCCGAGTTCAGGCAGGACAGGGACATGTGTTGCATCTGGGATGTGCATCTCGGCCACCTGTTGCGCCAGTGCCTGTCTGGGTACGAGCTGCAGAAGCTCTATTTCTCCAGCGGCGGAACGGGCCAGTCCGAATGTGATCTCGTTGGACGGGGATACTTTGAAGCTGGCGTTCGGCGATCGATCCCTGATGGATCGACGTTCAAGGTGGGTGCGTCTGCCAACATCGTTGCCGTGGAGGACGACATCGCTGTTCGGGCCAGCGATTGCTGTTGGGCCCACCATCGCTCTCTGGCAAACACTCAGCGCCGAGGACCACACCCTCGCATCGCACTCTCTGCAGCGGCTGACCCATCCACGCCGACGACTGCAGGCGTTTCCATGCCAGTTCAATCATCTCGATCCTCCAAAGCTCTTCAACGGGCTGCTCAAGGCTGCAGCAGCACGCGATTTGATAGCGACCCGAGCCGACAAGGTTCGCTTCGGCCTGCAGTGCAAGGTCATTCCGTACGCCGAAACGGCTTGCTCGATCTGGATCATGATCGCCGTCAAGTACCAGTCCGTGGCACTCTAATCCGGGTCGGTCTTGAGGCTCCGTCGATCCTCTGTCGTCCGAGCCTCCGTCGATCCGCTGTCGCCCGAGCCTGCACATCGCCAGCACCACCATTGGCTGAGCCCATCCAACTGCACCCGTGAACAACGACAAGGTGGACACCACAGCGATGTTGCAGGACGCTTGGTCTCGCAATCCCGATGGATCGATGAGTTGGGGGAATGGCCCAGAGTCGACAAACGGTGCTTGCAGAAGAACCGTGGTGCTGCTGGAATGTATTGGGAGGTGCAAAAATGCGGCGATGCAACATTGCTTCGCCGACGGCATCGGCATCGGCATCGGCATCAGGGAGCACGCTCGATCTGGCGGGTGCAGCATGGAGCGAGACGAGAAGCACCATCTTCCTCTCCTTTGTAACAATACACTTGGCTGGACTCGCCCCAACTCAACTGCCGGCCTCGATGACCTTTGAGCGAATCGAGCGAATCGTACTGCTGATTTGCTTCCTCTGTGCCGAAGGGATCTTGGAGAAGAGCTTGGTGGGAACCAACAGGACACAGGGTATGATCGTTGCGACTGTCTCTTGAACCAGCGAGTCGGTCGATTCGATTCCATACTGGTCCAGGAGGTATTTCTGGCGAAGCTGCAACGAGAATGTGATGATCAAAGCCAGGTATCCGATGATTCTGACGGCGTTGTCGGCCACCAGCCTGTATGGCATCACAAAGGCGCTGTCGACGGACAGAGTGTCAGAAGCGGAGCGACGCTCTCAGGAGGCACTCGCCGAGGCAGCATCCTCTGAGGCACGGCGAGTCTGCTCGATCATCAGCACGCAGCAGAATCAATCGTCCATCGATATCACTGACAATGCATCGGCCACATCAGCGCACCGGCCACTTCCACATACCGCACAAGCAGGAACATCCACAGGACGAACAACGCTGCATATCTGGGTGTATAGTCTGCGGTGGACGGGACATGGCGTCAGATGCCACGGACGATCTTGGGTGATTCGGGCGATGTGTGATATCCAACAAGCCATGTGCAAGTGTCGTGCGGCCATGTGCAAGTGTCGTGCGGCCATGTGCAGGTGTTGTTGCGGCCGATACCCACCTCCTGTCGAGCGGAGCAGCAGCGGCAGTCCGACGATCGTGGAGCGCTCTATCAGGTCGATGGCGGTCCACCAGCGGCATTGCTCGGTGTAGCAGCGATGCAGAACATAGAGTGGGTCTGTTGCTTCTGATTCGATTGGGACAACAACTGCTTCGTTGGCGATATCAGCATCGAGAGTCGGTGTATTTGGCTCGGGTTGCTGCTTGCTTCGCAGACCGAGCCCTTGACGAAAGATGACACCGGGAAGCACAATGACTTGAACCACCACGACGATGCCAGACAACACCGCCACGGTTGTGTGGGAATCGGTCCAACACTGGCATCCGATCCGCCGATGGTGACAGTGGTGGCGGTGAGAGCGGTGGTGGGAGTGGTGTTGGCATGGTGGGTCGAGTCGAATCGATCCCAGATCAGTCCGACTCCAGAGTGACCCGATTCAAACGCACTGCCTCCACTCCAGCAGCAAGCAACGGCAAGCAACGGCAACGCACCTGGACCGACGGATAGTCCCAGACGACCGATGGAAACCCCTCGATGGCCCGACAGGACAGGATCGTCACGGCTGGAGAGCACTGGTCAGTTCATCGCCTCATGCAAGCACCGACACATTCAAAGTGCTGACCCATTCAAGGCACTGACCCATTCGATTCACCCGTCGAAGCCATTCCCTCGTCGACATTGCTCACTCGACCACGCTCCCCCCCCGGCGACTGTGCTGGCATCTCACCTGTGCTGTACACCGGACTGAAGCTGAACAGCGCCAAGACGATGACCGATCGAGTCAGCGAGTGTTTGAAGCTGGTGTCGAGGTACGGAAACCACCGAACTATCGTCTTCCAGGCCCTCCTGGCCAGCGGGCCTCGATTCGGACTCCTGAGCACTTGGATCAGAACATGCCACAGTCCCAGGCAGACGACCATCGCCATCACCATCACATAGGCCGAGATCATTTTGGCAAACTGGTCGAGTGGGAGGATGCATCCGTTTCCGCCACTTTGGATGTTCAAGCTCAGGGTCAGAAACGCCAGGGCTCGAGACAGGGCCGTTGTGTGGTCAAAGTCCAGGAGGTAGGCAACCTGGTACACAAATATCTGAGATGGATGCAGAGACGGCGTGAGTTCATGGAGCATGTCTCTCCTTGCCAGACAGCCAATCGCCGCAGGGTCCACGGCGATGCTCTTGCCGCTCTTGCCGCATCCTCGCCGCATCCTCGCAACACGAATGCTTACCAGGTCGACCAGAAATCCCTCCTTGGATGTTGGAATCACACACAGAATGCAGACGACAACGAAAATAGCAACAAATGCCGCGACTCCGACAGCAATGTTGCTGCCGAGGCTGTCGCAGTGGGTGCATTGGCCACCCCATTCGTACTGGCCGCTGGGACACTGCGAACAGAGCCTGGAGAGTCCCGAGCTGTCAGCCGCCGTTGTCGCCATCGCCGTTGGTTGCATATGCACGAATGTGCTGCTGTGCGTGGATGTGCTGCATGCATTTCCACTCTGTCATCGACCCTCAAAGCAGCGACCATACCACCGATCCAATCCATCACATCAGCGCCCATACCACCGACCCAACCTCCCTCGTGTTCCCAGCGCCATCTCGATCGAGTCGCTGCCGATACATACACTCCGCTGTGTTCGTGGATGCACTGGTTTCCACCACCGATCGGGCATGCGTTTGGACAGCCTGTTCAAGGCAGAATGGTGAGTATCTGCACCATCGAGATCGCACCAGCAGCATGCCAGCAGCGGCCGTGGGGCACCAACGAGCTCACAGTTTGCGGTTGCATCGCACAGATAGAATGCGGAATCGATTGCCGAGGCATTTGCGTTGTACCAATAGCCCTTGGCGATCATGATGTTGGCATTATGGCACACCGCGCCAACAGGACAGGGCTTGCAGGTCGAATTGGAGTTCAGATTGTATGTTCCTGTGGCAATGGATTCGATCTGTGAGCACCAGCACGGTCAATGCGTCGACTATCCGCGGAGCCTATGTGTCGACCATCCGCAGCGATGCGGGTGCTGTCTGCGTTTCGTCGAGCGCTGTATCATCCGAGTGCGAGGCAGTCCAGGCATACCCTCAGGACATGGGACACAGAGCTGCGACACCACTTCACTGGAATACGACTGCCATCCAGGCGGACACACTGAAGCGGGTCCGTGAGGTGGTCCATGGAGTGGTCCGTGGAATTGGCCGTGGAATTGGTCCGCGGAGTTAGTCTGTGGACGTGGTGCATCGGCGAGCGACGGCGTCGGCCCTCACCTTCAAAGAGCGAGTCGGAGGGAACCTGGACATCCGAGCGAGTTGTGAACAGCAGGTGTGTCGTCGATGCACCGCCGCAGAGCATGGACCGGGATGTTAGCAGTGGCCTGCCAAGAGCGATGCGGCCCATCAGCAACCACGGCCCAGACACCAGTCTCAGGGGTGGCCGCCTTGGATCACTCACCTTGGTTGAGCCATCAAAGTTGTAGTATTGACACATGTGACAGTCTGTGATGATCTCGTCGTTTTCGTAGTATGCAATATTCTTGTATTCCACGGTGCTGTTTTGCGACACAACGACCGAGATCACAAACGGACCCTGTCGACAGCGATATTGGAATCGGTGCGTCGGGAATCGGTGATTTTTGAATCGGCGTGTCGGGAATCGGTGATTTTTGAATCGGCGTGTCGGGAATCGGTGTCTGAATCAGTGACTCGAGCGACATGCACGGACTGTGGACTGTCATCGCCGACCCGGCTGGGCGGACAGAGCACTGCCTCTGCCAGAGGAAGCATCGGACCAAGTCCAACAACGATCTCGACCACCGACCGCCATGATTCCATCGCCATTGAAGATTGAGAATCCCGATGCGCCGTCGTAGATCAGATCACCAACGGCGCGCAAGGGATACGTCGAGTTGGTCGCCAGCAGCTGCAGGAACGGGGTGTCCGGGTAGATCCGAGTGAGGTTGGTCTGTGAGACAACCGTCGACATGGAGGTGAGCAATCGCAGATTCGCTGCTGAGTGTCCACCGTTCCATGACTGTGCACGAGTGTGCACGATTGTCCACGACTGTGCCGTCAGAGTATTACCCATGCCAGTGCCATGATGTAAGCGGCGTCGTAAACCCCTCTTGAGACGGATGGGAGGTTGTTTGTTCGCATGAGAAAGATGACAATTGCACCGATTCACTCAACGACAGAGTGGGAGCGGGATCGGATCATCGGCTCTGCGACATGTGCACAACTGGCTCGACATCATACCGAACACCCCACTCCCACAGATCCCCCGACAACAGCGGATACATGGTTGCGTTCTGGAGCGACATGCTGTTCCACTTGCTGTTGAACTCGTTGTATCCGGCTCCGTTCGTGACATTCTGAGTAGCTGTGGGCGACAGTGGCCATGGGACTGCGATCAGGAAACAGGCCTTGCATCACGGCGATACTACCACAATGATACCACCACAACGGCATCACCACAACGATGTCACCAAGTGATGGACTGACGAACCCCATATAAATCCCTGTGCTGCTTGTATCGGGTCGCCGTTGAACCAAGAAAAGTCCATGAAGTTGTAGTACGGGATGTTGATGCCCTGCACGGTTCGGTGTGAGCACCTGGGAAGGCATCCTGGACGACCCCGCTCAGCGACACCGACATTGGGCCGACGGCGCCACTGACCATCCAGACATATGTTGGGCCCACCAAGCCGCGTCCATATGCCATGTAGTAGAGATCGGATGTGTACTGGGCGATGGCGCAGACGATGATGATCTTTGCCCTTGACTTTTGGAGATTCTCGAGAGGAATGGCCAGGTCGGAGCGGTTCCCTTGAGTGGGTCCGTAGAATCCCTGGTGGCGATTGCGAGTCATGAGGCAGTCAGGCAGCCAGACAGTCAGGCAGTCAGGCAGCCAGGCAGTCAGGCAGTCAGGCAGCCAGGCAGTCAGGCAGTGGACTGTGGGTACTCTGGGACTGGGCACTCGGGGTTGTTTGACAGAGCCCAGATCCCGGCCCAGAGATCCAGGCCGGACCAGTGCCCCCCTGTCCGTCGCTCCACCGGCTCGGGTGCAGTTCCCACCTGCTCGAGAACGATATTGAATCCCATTGCGTTGGCGACGGACTTGGCATCGTCCCTTGCTGCAGGACATGACGCATGGGTGAATGTGGCGTGTCCCAATCGTCCGTGCTTGTGAACATGATTCGGCTCTGGCAATCCACTCTGCTCGGAACTCGATACGACCCACAGATCGAGACGACATTTGCAGCGGCTGGCTCACTGGCATGCTTACCAGTGGTTCCAAATGGCTCACGACTGTACATTAGAGCCACCTGATTGTGAGTTGCCGGATGAGCAGATCAGTCGGCCGACACGAGAGATTCGCCCCCGAGGCGAGACCACTCGGACCAGTTGGATCGCTGGACCAGTCGGATCGCTCAGACAGTCGGATCACTCGGACAGTTGGATCACTCGGCTCGCTCACGGCTCCCCAGATCTGCTCGGCAACACGGCGCATACCGATC